>NW_027040237.1:2500-150000 GCF_034236695.1 Oncorhynchus nerka | reverse complement strand
CAATATGAAACCCTTTGATTAGTTCTACCAGTCTACACCAGATTCAATATGAGACCCTTTGATTAGTTCTACCAGTCTACACCAGTTTCAATATGAGACCCTGGTTGAGCCCAGATCTCCTGCATTGCAAATGACTGTTTTAGCCCGCTGAGCTTAAGCCTCGTGTACCCAATACAAGTCTTCATGTCTCAGACCAGGTTACTTGTCATCACGTGGGCGTGTTTCAACAAACCACTTCTGTTACACAGTAGTCTTTCCAAACTAAACCAAGTCATTGACTCAGTCATTCAAACTGTTGGCTGTTGAAGAGGCTGACTGAGACTGCAGGCAGGTGACATCACATAGAGACAATAGTCCTGTAAAAAGCACTGACTCACATCCAGGTGACATCACAGAGAGAATAGTCTTGTAAAAAGCACTGACTCACATCCAGGTGACATCACAGAGAGAATAGTCTTAAAAAGCACTGACTCACATCCAGGTGTCATCACAGAGAGAATAGTCTTGTAAAAGCACTGACTCACATCCAGGTGTCATCACAGAGAGAATAGTCTTGTAAAAACTGACTCACATCCAGGTGTCATCACAGAGAGAATAGTCTTGTAAAAAGCACTCACTCACATCCAGGTGTCATCACAGAGAGAATAGTCTTGTAAAAGCACTAGCTGACTCACATCCAGGTGTCATCACAGAGAGAATAGTCTCACATCCAGGTGTCATCACAGAGAGAATAGTCTTGTATAAAGCACTGACTCACATCCAGGTGTCATCACAGAGAGAATAGTCTTGTAAAAAGCACTGACTCACATCCAGGTGTCATCACAGAGAGAATAGTCTTGTATAAAGCACTGACTCACATCCAGGTGTCATCACAGAGAGAATAGTCTTGTAAAAGCACTGACTCACATCCAGGTGTCATCACAGAGAGAATAGTCTTGTATAAAGCACTGACTCACATCCAGGTGACATCACAGAGAGAATAGTCTTGTATAAAGCACTGACTCACATCCAGGTGACATCACAGAGAGAATAGTCTTGTATAAAGCACTGACTCACATCCAGGTGACATCACAGAGAGAATAGTCTTGTAAAAGCACTGACTCACATCCAGGTGACATCACAGAGAGAATAGTCTTGTAAAAAGCACTGACTCACATCCAGGTGTCATCACAGAGAGAATAGTCTTGTAAAAAGCACTAGCTGACTCACATCCAGGTGTCATCACAGAGAGAATAGTCTTGTAAAAAGCACTGACTCACATCCAGGTGACATCACAGAGAGAATAGTCTAGTAAAAAGCACTGACTCACATCCAGGTGTCATCACAGAGAGAATAGTCTTGTAAAAGCACTGACTCACATCCAGGTGTCATCACAGAGAGAATAGTCTTGTAAAAAGCACTGACTCACATCCAGGTGTCATCACAGAGAGAATAGTCTTGTAAAAGCACTGACTCACATCCAGGTGTCATCACAGAGAGAATAGTCTTGTAAAAAGCACTGACTCACATCCAGGTGTCATCACAGAGAGAATAGTCTTGTAAAAGCACTGACTCACATCCAGGTGTCATCACAGAGAGAATAGTCTTGTAAAAGCACTGACTCACATCCAGGTGTCATCACAGAGAGAATAGTCTTGTAAAAAGCACTGACTCACATCCAGGTGTCATCACAGAGAGAATAGTCTTGTAAAAGCAGCTGACTCTGACTCACATCCAGGTGTCATCACAGAGAGAATAGTCTCACATAAAAGCACTAGCTGACTCACATCCAGGTGACATCACAGAGAGAATAGTCTTGTAAAAGCACTGACTCACATCCAGGTGTCATCACAGAGAGAATAGTCTTGTAAAAGCACTGACTCACATCCAGGTGTCATCACAGAGAGAATAGTCTTCCAGGTGTCATCAAAGCAATAGTCTGCACTGACTCACATCCAGGTGTCATCACAGAGAGAATAGTCTTGTATCAAAGCAATAGTCTTGTATAAAGCACTGACTCACATCCAGGTGTCATCACAGAGAGAATAGTCTTGTAAAAAGCACTGACTCACATCCAGGTGTCATCACAGAGAGAATAGTCTTGTAAAAAGCACTGACTCACATCCAGGTGTCATCACAGAGAGAATAGTCTTGTAAAAAGCACTGACTCACATCCAGGTGTCATCACAGAGAGAATAGTCTTGTATCAAAGTCTCCAGTAAAAAGCTTTGTAAAAGCACTGACTCACATCCAGGTGTCATCACAGAGAGAATAGTCTTGTAAAAAGCACTGACTCACATCCAGGTGTCATCACAGAGAGAATAGTCTTGTATAAAGCACTAGCTGACTCACATCCAGGTGTCATCACAGAGAGAATAGTCTTGTAAAAAGCACTGACTCACATCCAGGTGTCATCACAGAGAGAATAGTCTTGTATAAAGCACTGACTCACATCCAGGTGTCATCACAGAGAGAATAGTCTTGTAAAAGCACTGACTCACATCCAGGTGTCATCACAGAGAGAATAGTCTTGTATAAAGCACTGACTCACATCCAGGTGTCATCACAGAGAGAATAGTCTTGTAAAAGCACTGACTCACATCCAGGTGTCATCACAGAGAGAATAGTCTTGTAAAAGCACTGACTCACATCCAGGTGACATCACAGAGAGTCTTGTATCTTCCAGGTGTCATAAGAATAGTCAGACTCACATCCAGGTGTCATCACAGAGAGAATAGTCTTGTATAAAGCACTGACTCACATCCAGGTGACATCACAGAGAGAATAGTCTTGTAAAAAGCACTGACTCACATCCAGGTGTCATCACAGAGAGAATAGTCTTGTAAAAAGCACTGACTCACATCCAGGTGTCATCACAGAGAGAATAGTCTTGTAAAAGCACTGACTCACATCCAGGTGTCATCACAGAGAGAATAGTCTTGTATAAAGCACTGACTCACATCCAGGTGTCATCACAGAGAGAATAGTCTTGTATAAAGCACTGACTCACATCCAGGTGTCATCACAGAGAGAATAGTCTTGTATAAAGCACTGACTCACATCCAGGTGTCATCACAGAGAGAATAGTCTTGTAAAAAGCACTGACTCACATCCAGGTGTCATCACAGAGAGAATAGTCTTGTAAAAAGCACTGACTCACATCCAGGTGTCATCACAGAGAGAATAGTCTTGTAAAAAGCTCACATGACATCACATCCAGGTGTCATCACAGAGAGAATAGTCTTGTAAAAAGACTAAAGCACTAGCTGACTCACATCCAGGTGTCATCACAGAGAGAATAGTCTTGTAAAAAGCACTGACTCACATCCAGGTGTCATCACAGAGAGAATAGTCTTGTATAAAAAGCACTGACTCACATCCAGGTGTCATCACAGAGAGAATAGTCTTGTAAAAACTGCTCACTGACTCACATCCAGGTGTCATCACAGAGAGAATAGTCTTGTAAAAGCACTGACTCACATCCAGGTGTCATCACAGAGAGAATAGTCTGTAAAAAGCACTGACTCACATCCAGGTGTCATCACAGAGAGAATAGTCTTGTAAAAGCACTGACTCACATCCAGGTGTCATCACAGAGAGAATAGTCTTGAAAAAGCACTGACTCACATCCAGGTGTCATCACAGAGAGAATAGTCTTGTAAAAAGCACTGACTCACATCCAGGTGACATCACAGAGAGAATAGTCTTGTAAAAAGCACTGACTCACATCCAGGTGTCATCACAGAGAGAATAGTCTTGTAAAAGCACTGCACTGACTCACATCCAGGTGTCATCACAGAGAGAATAGTCTTGTAAAAAGCACTGACTCACATCCAGGTGTCATCACAGAGAGAATAGTCTTGTAAAAAGCACTGACTCACATCCAGGTGTCATCACAGAGAGAATAGTCTTGTAAAAAGCACTGACTCACATCCAGGTGTCATCACAGAGAGAATAGTCTTGAAAAAGCACTGACTCACATCCAGGTGTCATCACAGAGAGAATAGTCTTGTAAAAAGCACTGACTCACATCCAGGTGACATCACAGAGAGAATAGTCTTGTAAAAAGCACTGACTCACATCCAGGTGTCATCACAGAGAGAATAGTCTTGTATAAAGCACTGACTCACATCCAGGTGTCATCACAGAGAGAATAGTCTTGTAAAAAGCACTGACTCACATCCAGGTGTCATCACAGAGAGAATAGTCTTGTAAAAAGCACTGACTCACATCCAGGTGACATCACAGAGAGAATAGTCTAGTATAAAGCACTGACTCACATCCAGGTGTCATCACAGAGAGAATAGTCTTGTAAAAGCACTGACTCACATCCAGGTGTCATCACAGAGAGAATAGTCTTGTAAAAAGCACTGACTCACATCCAGGTGTCATCACAGAGAGAATAGTCTTGTAAAAAGCACTGACTCACATCCAGGTGTCATCACAGAGAGAATAGTCTTGTAAAAAGCACTGACTCACATCCAGGTGTCATCACAGAGAGAATAGTCTTGTAAAAGCACTGACTCACATCCAGGTGACATCACAGAGAGAATAGTCTTGTACATCAAAGCACTGACTCACATCCAGGTGACATCACAGAGAGAATAGTCTTGTAAAAAGCACTGACTCACATCCAGGTGTCATCACAGAGAGAATAGTCTTGTAAAAGCACTGACTCACATCCAGGTGTCATCACAGAGAGAATAGTCTTGTAAAAAGCACTGACTCACATCCAGGTGTCATCACAGAGAGAATAGTCTTGTAAAAAGCACTGACTCACATCCAGGTGTCATCACAGAGAGAATAGTCTTGTATAAAGCACTGACTCACATCCAGGTGACATCACAGAGAGAATAGTCTTGTATAAAGCACTGACTCACATCCAGGTGTCATCACAGAGAGAATAGTCTTGTAAAAGCACTGACTCACATCCAGGTGTCATCACAGAGAGAATAGTCTTGTATAAAGCACTGACTCACATCCAGGTGACATCACAGAGAGAATAGTCTTGTAAAAGCACTGACTCACATCCAGGTGTCATCACAGAGAGAATAGTCTTGTAAAACTGCACTGACTCACATCCAGGTGTCATCACAGAGAGAATAGTCTTGTATAAAGCACTGACTCACATCCAGGTGACATCACAGAGAGAATAGTCTTGTATAAAGCACTGACTCACATCCAGGTGTCATCACAGAGAGAATAGTCTTGTAAAAAGCACTAGCTGACTCACATCCAGGTGTCATCACAGAGAGAATAGTCTTGTAAAAGCACTGACTCACATCCAGGTGTCATCACAGAGAGAATAGTCTTGTAAAAAGCACTGACTCACATCCAGGTGTCATCACAGAGAGAATAGTCTTGTAAAAAGCACTGACTCACATCCAGGTGTCATCACAGAGAGAATAGTCTTGTAAAAAGCACTGACTCACATCCAGGTGTCATCACAGAGAGAATAGTCTTGTAAAAAGCACTGACTCACATCCAGGTGTCATCACAGAGAGAATAGTCTTGTAAAAAGCACTGACTCACATCCAGGTGTCATCACAGAGAGAATAGTCTTGTAAAAAGCACTGACTCACATCCAGGTGTCATCACAGAGAGAATAGTCTTGTAAAAAGCACTGACTCACATCCAGGTGTCATCACAGAGAGAATAGTCTTGTAAAAGCACTGACTCACATCCAGGTGTCATCACAGAGAGAATAGTCTTGTAAAAGCACTGACTCACATCCAGGTGTCATCACAGAGAGAATAGTCTTGTATAAAGCACTGACTCACATCCAGGTGACATCACAGAGAGAATAGTCTTGTAAAAAGCACTGACTCACATCCAGGTGTCATCACAGAGAGAATAGTCTTGTAAAAAGCACTGACTCACATCCAGGTGTCATCACAGAGAGAATAGTCTTGTATAAAGCACTGACTCACATCCAGGTGTCATCACAGAGAGAATAGTCTTGTAAAAGCACTGACTCACATCCAGGTGTCATCACAGAGAGAATAGTCTGACTCTCACATCCAGGTGTCATCACAGAGAGAATAGTCTTGTAAAAGCACTGACTCACATCCAGGTGTCATCACAGAGAGAATAGTCTTGTGTCATCAAAGCACTAAAAAGCTGACTCACATCCAGGTGTCATCACAGAGAGAATAGTCTTGTATAAAGCACTGACTCACATCCAGGTGTCATCACAGAGAGAATAGTCTTGTAAAAAGCACTGACTCACATCCAGGTGTCATCACAGAGAGAATAGTCTTGTAAAAAGCACTGACTCACATCCAGGTGACATCACAGAGAGAATAGTCTTGTAAAAAGCACTGACTCACATCCAGGTGTCATCACAGAGAGAATAGTCTTGTATAAAGCACTGACTCACATCCAGGTGACATCACAGAGAGAATAGTCTTGTAAAAAGCACTGACTCACATCCAGGTGACATCACAGAGAGAATAGTCTTGTAAAAAGCACTGACTCACATCCAGGTGTCATCACAGTAGTCATCTCACAGGTGTCATCACAGAGAGAATAGTCTTAAAAAGTAAAATCACAGCACTCTCACATCCAGGTGTCATCACAGAGAGAATAGTCTTGTAAAAAGCACTGACTCACATCCAGGTGACATCACAGAGAGAATAGTCTTGTAAAAGCACTGACTCACATCCAGGTGTCATCACAGAGAGAATAGTCTTGTATAAAGCACTGACTCACATCCAGGTGTCATCACAGAGAGAATAGTCTTGTAAAAAGCACTGACTCACATCCAGGTGACATCACAGAGAGAATAGTCTTGTACTCAAAGCACTAGTCTTGTACTCACATCCAGGTGTCATCACAGAGAGAATAGTCTTGTAAAAAGCACTGACTCACATCCAGGTGTCATCACAGAGAGAATAGTCTTGTATAAAGCACTAACTCACATCCAGGTGTCATCACAGAGAGAATAGTCTTGTAAAAAGCACTGACTCACATCCAGGTGACATCACAGAGAGAATAGTCTTGTAAAAGCACTGACTCACATCCAGGTGTCATCACAGAGAGAATAGTCTTGTAAAAAGCACTGACTCACATCCAGGTGTCATCACAGAGAGAATAGTCTTGTAAAAAGCACTGACTCACATCCAGGTGACATCACAGAGAGAATAGTCTTGTAAAAAGCACTGCTCACTCCAGGTGACATCACAGAGAGAATAGTCTTGTAAAAGCACTGACTCACATCCAGGTGTCATCACAGAGAGAATAGTCTTGTAAAAGCACTGACTCACATCCAGGTGTCATCACAGAGAGAATAGTCTTGTATAAAGCACTGACTCACATCCAGGTGTCATCACAGAGAGAATAGTCTTGTAAAAGCACTGACTCACATCCAGGTGACATCACAGAGAGAATAGTCTTGTAAAAGCACTGACTCACATCCAGGTGTCATCACAGAGAGAATAGTCTTGTATAAAGCACTGACTCACATCCAGGTGACATCACAGAGAGAATAGTCTTGTAAAAGCACTGACTCACATCCAGGTGTCATCACAGAGAGAATAGTCTTGTAAAAGCACTGACTCACATCCAGGTGTCATCACAGAGAGAATAGTCTTGTAAAAGCACTGACTCACATCCAGGTGTCATCACAGAGAGAATAGACACACACATCCAGGTGACATCACAGAGAGAATAGTCTTGTAAAAGCACTGACTCACATCCAGGTGTCATCACAGAGAGAATAGTCTTGTATCAAAGCACTGACTCACATCCAGGTGACATCACAGAGAGAATAGTCTTGTAAAAAGCACTGACTCACATCCAGGTGTCATCACAGAGAGAATAGTCTTGTAAAAAGCACTGACTCACATCCAGGTGTCATCACAGAGAGAATAGTCTTGTAAAAAGCACTGACTCACATCCAGGTGTCATCACAGAGAGAATAGTCTTGTAAAAACTGCACTGACTCACATCCAGGTGTCATCACAGAGAGAATAGTCTTGTAAAAAGCACTGACTCACATCCAGGTGTCATCACAGAGAGAATAGTCTTGTATAAAGCACTGACTCACATCCAGGTGTCATCACAGAGAGAATAGTCTTGTATAAAGCACTGACTCACATCCAGGTGTCATCACAGAGAGAATAGTCTTGTAAAAAGCACTGACTCACATCCAGGTGTCATCACAGAGAGAATAGTCTTGTATAAAGCACTGACTCACATCCAGGTGTCATCACAGAGAGAATAGTCTTGTAAAAAGCACTGACTCACATCCAGGTGTCATCACAGAGAGAATAGTCTTGTAAAAAGCACTCACATCACATCCAGGTGTCATCACAGAGAGAATAGTCTTGTAAAAGCACTGACTCACATCCAGGTGTCATCACAGAGAGAATAGTCTTGTAAAAGCACTGACTCACATCCAGGTGTCATCACAGAGAGAATAGTCTTGTAAAAAGCACTGACTCACATCCAGGTGTCATCACAGAGAGAATAGTCTTGTAAAAAGCACTGACTCACATCCAGGTGTCATCACAGAGAGAATAGTCTTGTAAAAGCACTGACTCACATCCAGGTGTCATCACAGAGAGAATAGTCTTGTAAAAGCACTGACTCACATCCAGGTGTCATCACAGAGAGAATAGTCTTGTAAAAAGCACTGACTCACATCCAGGTGTCATCACAGAGAGAATAGTCTTGTAAAAAGCACTGACTCACATCCAGGTGTCATCACAGAGAGAATAGTCTTGTAAAAGCACTGACTCACATCCAGGTGTCAGAATAGTCTTGTAAAAAGCACTGACTCACATCCAGGTGTCATCACAGAGAGAATAGTCTTGTATAAAGCACTAGCTGACTCACATCCAGGTGTCATCACAGAGAGAATAGTCCAAAAAGCACTGTGTCATCACAGAGAGAATAGTCTTGTAAAAAGCACTGACTCACATCCAGGTGTCATCACAGAGAGAATAGTCTTGTAAAAAGCACTGACTCACATCCAGGTGTCATCACAGAGAGAATAGTCTTGTAAAAGCACTGACTCACATCCAGGTGTCATCACAGAGAGAATAGTCTTGTAAAAAGCACTGACTCACATCCAGGTGTCATCCAGAGTGTCATCACAGAGAGACTCATCCAGGTGTCATCACAGAGAGAATAGTCTTGTAAAAAGCACTGACTCACATCCAGGTGTCATCACAGAGAGAATAGTCTTGTAAAAAGCACTGACTCACATCCAGGTGTCATCACAGAGAGAATAGTCTTGTAAAAGCACTGACTCACATCCAGGTGTCATCACAGAGAGAATAGTCTTGTAAAAGCACTGCTGACTCACATCCAGGTGTCATCACAGAGAGAATAGTCTTGTAAAAGCACTGACTCACATCCAGGTGTCATCACAGAGAGAATAGTCTTGTATAAAGCACTGACTCACATCCAGGTGTCATCACAGAGAGAATAGTCTTGTAAAAAGCACTGACTCACATCCAGGTGTCATCACAGAGAGAATAGTCTTGTAAAAAGCACTGACTCACATCCAGGTGTCATCACAGAGAGAATAGTCTTGTAAAAAGCACTGACTCACATCCAGGTGTCATCACAGAGAGAATAGTCTTGTAAAAAGCACTGACTCACATCCAGGTGTCATCACAGAGAGAATAGTCTTGTAAAAAGCACTAGCTGACTCACATCCAGGTGTCATCACAGAGAGAATAGTCTTGTAAAAAGCACTGACTCACATCCAGGTGTCATCACAGAGAGAATAGTCTTGAAAAAGCACTGACTCACATCCAGGTGTCATCACAGAGAGAATAGTCTTGTAAAAAGCACTGACTCACATCCAGGTGTCATCACAGAGAGAATAGTCTTGTAAAAAGCACTGACTCACATCCAGGTGTCATCACAGAGAGAATAGTCTTGTAAAAGCACTGACTCACATCCAGGTGTCATCACAGAGAGAATAGTCTTGTAAAAAGCACTGACTCACATCCAGGTGTCATCACAGAGAGAATAGTCTTGTAAAAAGCACTGACTCACATCCAGGTGACATCACAGAGAGAATAGTCTTGTAAAAAGCACTGACTCACATCCAGGTGTCATCACAGAGAGAATAGTCTTGTAAAAGCAGACTCACATCCAGGTGACATCACAGAATAGTCTTGTAAAAAGCACTGACTCACATCCAGGTGTCATCACAGAGAGAATAGTCTTCCAGGTGTCAAAGAGCAATAGTCTCACACTCACATCCAGGTGACATCACAGAGAGAATAGTCTTGTAAAAAGCACTGACTCACATCCAGGTGACATCACAGAGAGAATAGTCTTGTATAAAGCACACATCCAGGTGTCATCACAGAGAGAATAGCTGACTCACATCCAGGTGTCATCACAGAGAGAATAGTCTTGTAAACTCACATCCAGGTGACATCACAGAGAGAATAGTCTTGTAAAAGCACTGACTCACATCCAGGTGTCATCACAGAGAGAATAGTCTTGTATAAAGCACTAGACTCACATCCAGGTGTCATCACAGAGAGAATAGTCTTGTAAAAAGCACTGACTCACATCCAGGTGTCATCACAGAGAGAATAGTCTTGTAAAAAGCACTGACTCACATCCAGGTGTCATCACAGAGAGAATAGTCTTGTAAAAAGCACTGACTCACATCCAGGTGTCATCACAGAGAGAATAGTCTTGTAAAAGCACTGACTCACATCCAGGTGTCATCACAGAGAGAATAGTCTTGTAAAAGCACTGACTCACATCCAGGTGTCATCACAGAGAGAATAGTCTTGTAAAAAGCACTGACTCACATCCAGGTGTCATCACAGAGAGAATAGTCTTGTAAAAGCACTGACTCACATCCAGGTGTCATCACAGAGAGAATAGTCTTGTAAAAAGCACTGACTCACATCCAGGTGACATCACAGAGAGAATAGTCTTGTATAAAGCACTGACTCACATCCAGGTGTCATCACAGAGAGAATAGTCTTGTAAAAGCACTGACTCACATCCAGGTGTCATCACAGAGAGAATAGTCTTGTAAAAAGCACTGACTCACATCCAGGTGTCACATCACAGAGAGAATAGTCTTGTAAAAAGCACTGACTCACATCCAGGTGTCATCACAGAGAGAATAGTCTTGTAAAAGCACTGACTCACATCCAGGTGTCATCACAGAGAGAATAGTCTTGTAAAAAGCACTGACTGACTCACATCCAGGTGTCATCACAGAGAGAATAGTCTTGTAAAAGCACTGACTCACATCCAGGTGTCATCACAGAGAGAATAGTCTTGTATAAAGCACTGACTCACATCCAGGTGTCATCACAGAGAGAATAGTCTTGTAAAAAGCACTAGCTGACTCACATCCAGGTGTCATCACAGAGAGAATAGTCTTGTAAAAAGCACTAGCTGACTCACATCCAGGTGACATCACAGAGAGAATAGTCTTGTAAAAGCACTGACTCACATCCAGGTGTCATCACAGAGAGAATAGTCTTGTAAAAAGCACTGACTCACATCCAGGTGACATCACAGAGAGAATAGTCTTGTATAAAGCACTGACTCACATCCAGGTGTCATCACAGAGAGAATAGTCTTGTAAAAAGCACTGACTCACATCCAGGTGTCATCACAGAGAGAATAGTCTTGTAAAAAGCACTGACTCACATCCAGGTGTCATCACAGAGAGAATAGTCTTGTGAAAAGCACTGACTCACATCCAGGTGTCATCACAGAGAGAATAGTCTTGTAAAAAGCACTGACTCACATCCAGGTGTCATCACAGAGAGAATAGTCTTGTATAAAGCACTAGCTGACTCACATCCAGGTGTCATCACAGAGAGAATAGTCTTGTAAAAAGCACTGACTCACATCCAGGTGTCATCACAGAGAGAATAGTCTTGTAAAAGCACTGACTCACATCCAGGTGTCATCACAGAGAGAATAGTCTTGTAAAAAGCACTGACTCACATCCAGGTGTCATCACAGAGAGAATAGTCTTGTAAAAGCACTGACTCACATCCAGGTGTCATCACAGAGAGAATAGTCTTGTAAAAAGCACTGACTCACATCCAGGTGTCATCACAGAGAGAATAGTCTTGTATAAAGCACTGACTCACATCCAGGTGTCATCACAGAGAATAGTCTTGTAAAAAGCACTGACTCACATCCAGGTGTCATCACAGAGAGAATAGTCTTGTAAAAAGCACTGACTCACATCCAGGTGACATCACAGAGAGAATAGTCTTGTATAAAGCACTGACTCACATCCAGGTGTCATCACAGAGAGAATAGTCTTGTATAAAGCACTGACTCACATCCAGGTGTCATCACTTGTAAAAGCACTAGCTGACTCATCCAGGTGTCATCACAGAGAGAATAGTCTAAAAAGCACTGACTCACATCCAGGTGTCATCACAGAGAGAATAGTCTTGTAAAAGTATAAAGCACTAGACTCACATCCAGGTGTCATCACAGAGAGAATAGTCTTGTAAAAAGCACTGACTCACATCCAGGTGTCATCACAGAGAGAATAGTCTTGTAAAAGCACTCACTCACATCCAGGTGACATCACAGAGAGAATAGTCTTGTAAAAGCACTGACTCACATCCAGGTGTCATCACAGAGAGAATAGTCTTGTAAAAAGCACTGACTCACATCCAGGTGTCATCACAGAGAGAATAGTCTTGTAAAAGCACTGACTCACATCCAGGTGTCATCACAGAGAGAATAGTCTTGTATAAAGCACTGACTCACATCCAGGTGTCATCACAGAGAGAATAGTCTTGTAAAAGCACTGACTCACATCCAGGTGTCATCACAGAGAGAATAGTCTCAGTAAAAAGCACTGACTCACATCCAGGTGTCATCACAGAGAGAATAGTCTTGTAAAAGCACTGACTCACATCCAGGTGTCATCACAGAGAGAATAGTCTTGTATAAAGCACTGACTCACATCCAGGTGTCATCACAGAGAGAATAGTCTTGTATAAAGCACTGACTCACATCCAGGTGTCATCACAGAGAGAATAGTCTTGTATAAAGCACTGACTCACATCCAGGTGTCATCACAGAGAGAATAGTCTTGTAAAAAGCACTGACTCACATCCAGGTGACATCACAGAGAGAATAGTCTTGTATAAAGCACTGACTCACATCCAGGTGTCATCACAGAGAGAATAGTCTTGTAAAAAGCACTGACTCACATCCAGGTGTCATCACAGAGAGAATAGTCTTGTAAAAAGCACTGACTCACATCCAGGTGTCATCACAGAGAGAATAGTCTTGTAAAAGCACTGACTCACATCCAGGTGTCATCACAGAGAGAATAGTCTTGTATCAAAGTCACTGACTCACATCCAGGTGTCATCACAGAGAGAATAGTCTTGTAAAAAGCACTGACTCACATCCAGGTGTCATCACAGAGAGAATAGTCTTGTAAAAAGCACTGACTCACATCCAGGTGTCATCACAGAGAGAATAGTCTTGTATAAAGCACTGACTCACATCCAGGTGTCATCACAGAGAGAATAGTCTTGTATAAAGCACTAGCTGACTCACATCCAGGTGTCATCACAGAGAGAATAGTCTTGTAAAAAGCACTGACTCACATCCAGGTGTCATCACAGAGAGAATAGTCTTGTATAAAGCACTGACTCACATCCAGGTGTCATCACAGAGAGAATAGTCTTGTATAAAGCACTGACTCACATCCAGGTGTCATCACAGAGAGAATAGTCTTGTAAAAAGCACTGACTCACATCCAGGTGTCATCACAGAGAGAATAGTCTTGTAAAAAGCACTGACTCACATCCAGGTGTCATCACAGAGAGAATAGTCTTGTAAAAGCACTGACTCACATCCAGGTGTCATCACAGAGAGAATAGTCTTGTAAAAAGCACTGACTCACATCCAGGTGTCATCACAGAGAGAATAGTCTTGTATAAAGCACTGACTCACATCCAGGTGTCATCACAGAGAGAATAGTCTTGTAAAAAGCACTGACTCACATCCAGGTGTCATCACAGAGAGAATAGTCTTGTAAAAGCACTGACTCACATCCAGGTGTCATCACAGAGAGAATAGTCTTGTAAAAAGCACTGACTCACATCCAGGTGACATCACAGAGAGAATAGTCTTGTATAAAGCACTAGCTGACTCACATCCAGGTGACATCACAGAGAGAATAGTCTTAAAAGCACTGACTCACATCCAGGTGTCATCACAGAGAGAATAGTCTTGTATAAAGCACTAGCTGACTCACATCCAGGTGTCATCACAGAGAGAATAGTCTTGTAAAAAGCACTGACTCACATCCAGGTGTCATCACAGAGAGAATAGTCTTGTATAAAGCACTAGTCTTGTAAAAGCACTGACTCACTGACATCCAGGTGTCATCACAGAGAGAATGTCATCACAGAGAGAATAGTCTTGTATAAAGCACTGACTCACATCCAGGTGACATCACAGAGAGAATAGTCTTGTAAAAAGCACTGACTCACATCCAGGTGACATCACAGAGAGAATAGTCTTGTAAAAAGCACTGACTCACATCCAGGTGTCATCACAGAGAGAATAGTCTTGTAAAAAGCACTGACTCACATCCAGGTGTCATCACAGAGAGAATAGTCTTGTAAAAAGCACTGACTCACATCCAGGTGTCATCACAGAGAGAATAGTCTTGTAAAAAGCACTGACTCACATCCAGGTGACATCACAGAGAGAATAGTCTTGTAAAAGCACTGACTCACATCCAGGTGTCATCACAGAGAGAATAGTCTTGTATAAAGCACTGACTCACATCCAGGTGTCATCACAGAGAGAATAGTCTTGTATAAAGCACTAGCTGACTCACATCCAGGTGTCATCACAGAGAGAATAGTCTTGTATAAAGCACTGACTCACATCCAGGTGTCATCACAGAGAGAATAGTCTTGTATAAAGCACTAGCTGACTCACATCCAGGTGTCATCACAGAGAGAATAGTCTTGCACTGACTCAATCCAGGTGTCATCACAGAGAGAATAGTCTTGTAAAAACTGCACTCCAGGTGTCATCACAGACTCACATCCAGGTGTCATCACAGAGAGAATAGTCTTGTAAAAAGCACTGACTCACATCCAGGTGTCATCACAGAGAGAATAGTCTTGTATAAAGCACTGACTCACATCCAGGTGTCATCACAGAGAGAATAGTCTTGTAAAAAGCACTGACTCACATCCAGGTGTCATCACAGAGAGAATAGTCTTGTAAAAAGCACTGACTCACATCCAGGTGTCATCACAGAGAGAATAGTCTTGTACAAAGACTGACTCACATCCAGGTGTCTCACAGAGAGAATAGTCTTGTAAAAGCACTGACTCACATCCAGGTGACATCACAGAGAGAATAGTCTTGTAAAAAGCACTGACTCACATCCAGGTGTCATCACAGAGAGAATAGTCTTGTATAAAGCACTAGCTGACTCAGCACTAGCTGACTCACATCCAGGTGACATCACAGAGAGAATAGTCTTGTATAAAGCACTGACTCACATCCAGGTGTCATCACAGAGAGAATAGTCTTGTATAAAGCACTAGCTGACTCACATCCAGGTGTCATCACAGAGAGAATAGTCTTGTATAAAGCACTGACTCACATCCAGGTGTCATCACAGAGAGAATAGTCTTGTAAAAAGCACTGACTCACATCCAGGTGTCATCACAGAGAGAATAGTCTTGTAAAAGCACTGACTCACATCCAGGTGTCATCACAGAGAGAATAGTCTTGTAAAAAGCACTGACTCACATCCAGGTGTCATCACAGAGAGAATAGTCTTGTAAAAAGCACTGACTCACATCCAGGTGTCATCACAGAGAGAATAGTCTTGTATAAAGCACTAGCTGACTCACATCCAGGTGTCATCACAGAGAGAATAGTCTTGTATAAAGCACTAGCTGACTCACATCCAGGTGTCATCACAGAGAGAATAGTCTTGTAAAAAGCACTGACTCACATCCAGGTGTCATCACAGAGAGAATAGTCTTGTAAAAAGCACTGACTCACATCCAGGTGTCATCACAGAGAGAATAGTCTTGTAAAAAGCACTCACATCCAGACTCACATCCAGGTGTCATCACAGAGAGAATAGTCTTGTAAAAGCACTGACTCACATCCAGGTGTCATCACAGAGAGAATAGTCTTGTATAAAGCACTGACTCACATCCAGGTGTCATCACAGAGAGAATAGTCTTGTAAAAAGCACTGACTCACATCCAGGTGTCATCACAGAGAGAATAGTCTTGTATAAAGCACTGACTCACATCCAGGTGTCATCACAGAGAGAATAGTCTTGTAAAAAGCACTGACTCACATCCAGGTGTCATCACAGAGAGAATAGTCTTGTAAAAAGCACTGACTCACATCCAGGTGTCATCACAGAGAGAATAGTCTTGTATAAAGCACTGACTCACATCCAGGTGTCATCACAGAGAGAATAGTCTTGTATAAAGCACTGACTCACATCCAGGTGTCATCACAGACTCACATCCAGGTGTCATCACAGAGAGAATAGTCTTGTAAAAAGCACTGACTCACATCCAGGTGTCATCACAGAGAGAATAGTCTTGTAAAAAGCACTGACTCACATCCAGGTGTCATCACAGAGAGAATAGTCTTGTAAAAAGCACTGACTCACATCCAGGTGTCATCACAGAGAGAATAGTCTTGTAAAAAGCACTGACTCACATCCAGGTGACATCACAGAGAGAATAGTCTTGGTGAAAAGCACTGAGAATAGTCTTGTACTCACATCATCAGGTGACATCACAGAGAGAATAGTCTTGTAAAAAGCACTGACTCACATCCAGGTGTCATCACAGAGAGAATAGTCTTGTATAAAGCACTAGCTGACTCACATCCAGGTGTCATCACAGAGAGAATAGTCTTGTAAAAAGCACTAGCTGACTCACATCCAGGTGACATCACAGAGAGAATAGTCTTGTATAAAGCACTGACTCACATCCAGGTGTCATCACAGAGAGAATAGTCTTGTAAAAAGCACTGACTCACATCCAGGTGTCATCACAGAGAGAATAGTCTTGTAAAAGCACTGACTCACATCCAGGTGTCATCACAGAGAGAATAGTCTTGTAAAAGCACTGACTCACATCCAGGTGTCATCACAGAGAGAATAGTCTTGTAAAAGCACTGACTCACATCCAGGTGTCATCACAGAGAGAATAGTCTTGTATAAAGCACTGACTCACATCCAGGTGTCATCACAGAGAGAATAGTCTTGTAAAAAGCACTGACTCACATCCAGGTGTCATCACAGAGAGAATAGTCTTGTATAAAGCACTGACTCACATCCAGGTGTCATCACAGAGAGAATAGTCTTGTAAAAAGCACTGACTCACATCCAGGTGTCATCACAGAGAGAATAGTCTTGTATAAAGCACTGACTCACATCCAGGTGTCATCACAGAGAGAATAGTCTTGTAAAAAGCACTAGCTGACTCACATCCAGGTGTCATCACAGAGAGAATAGTCTTGTATAAAGCACTGACTCACATCCAGGTGTCATCACAGAGAGAATAGTCTTGTAAAAGCACTGACTCACATCCAGGTGACATCACAGAGAGAATAGTCTTGTATAAAGCACTGACTCACATCCAGGTGACATCACATCTTGTACAGGTGTCATCACAGAGAATAGTCTTGTAAAAGCACTGACTCACATCCAGGTGTCATCACAGAGAGAATAGTCTTGTAAAAAGCACTGACTCACATCCAGGTGTCATCACAGAGAGAATAGTCTTGTAAAAGGTGTCATCACAGCTTGTACACTGACTCACATCCAGGTGTCATCACAGAGAGAATAGTCTTGTAAAAAGCACTGACTCACATCCAGGTGTCATCACAGAGAGAATAGTCTTGTATAAAGTGACTCACATCCAGGTGTCATCACAGAACTGACTCACATCCAGGTGTCATCACAGAGAGAATAGTCTTGTATAAAGCACTGACTCACATCCAGGTGTCATCACAGAGAGAATAGTCTTGTATAAAGCACTGGGTGACATCACAGAGAGAATAGTCTTGTATAAAGCAACTCAATCCAGGTGTCATCACAGAGAGAATAGTCTTGTATAAAGCACTGACTCACATCCAGGTGTCATCACAGAGAGAATAGTCTTGTAAAAAGCACTAGTCAATCCAGGTGTCATCACAGGCTATAAAGCACTGACTCAGGTGGAGAGAATAGTCTTGTACAGAATCAGGTGTCATCACAGAGAGAATAGTCTTGAGGACTATACAGAGAGAATAGTCTTGTATAAAGCACTGACTCACATCCAGGTGTCATCACAGAGAGAATAGTCTTGTATAAAGCACTGACTCACATCCAGGTGTCATCACAGAGAGAATAGTCTTGTAAAAAGCACTAGCTGACTCAGGTGTCAATGTGGAGGCTATATACAGGGGACTCTGAGGTACAGAGTCAATGTGGAGGCTATATACAGGGGTACCAGTACAGAATCAATGTGGAGGCTATTACAGGGGGAGACTAACAAGCAATGGTATACAGGAGGCTATTAACCAACACACAGGCATTACAGGAACTGGTACTAGTACAGAGTCAATGTGGAGGCTATATATATACAGGGGGTACCGGTGGAGGCTATATACAGAGAGTCAATGTGGAGGCTATATTCAGGGGTACCGGTACAGAGTCAATGTGGAGGCTATATACAGGGGGTACCGTACAGAGTCAATGTGGAGGCTATATACAGAGTCAATGTGGAGGCTATATACAGGGGGTACTGGTACAGAGTCAATGTGGAGGCTATATACAGGGGGTACCGGTACAGAGTCAATGTGGAGGATATATTCAGGGGGTACCAGTACAGAATCAATGTGGAGGCTATATACAGGGTCTTACGGTACAGAGTCAATGTGGAGGCTATATACAGGGGGTACCGGTACAGAGTCAATGTGGAGGCTATATACAGGGGTTTCGGTACAGAGTCAATGTGGAGGCTATATACAGGGCATACCAGGGGCATACAGAGTCAATGTGGAGGCTATATACAGGGGGTACCGGTACAGAGTCAATGTGGAGGCTATATACAGGGGGTACCAGTACAGAGTCAATGTGGAGGCTATATACAGGGGGTACCGGTACAGAGTCAATGTGGAGGCTATATACAGGGGGTACCAGTACAGAGTCAATGTGGAGGCTATATACAGGGGGTACCAGTACAGAGTCAATGTGGAGGCTATATACAGGGGGTACCAGTACACAGTCAATGTGGACGCTATATACAGGCGGGTAGCAGCAGCGTACAAGAGGGGGGGGGGGCAATGTGAATAGTCTAGTCATTCGATTAGCTGTTCAGGAGTCTGAATACTTGGCACTCTGGTACAGCTTGCCATGCGGTAGCAGAGAGAACAGTCTATGACTAGTGTGGCTGGAGTCTTTGACAATTTTAAGGGCCTTCCTCTGACACCGCCTGGTATAGAGGTCCTGGATGGCAGGCAGCTCAGCCCCAGTGATGTCCCTTGTTGAACGCATTCCCCTCTGTAGTGCCTTGCGGTCGGAGGCAGAGCAGTTGCCATACCAGTCAGTGATGCAATCCGTCAGGATGCTCTCGATGGTGCAGCTGTAAAACCTTTTGAGGCTCTGAGGACCCATGCTAAATCTAGTTCAAGATGACTAATCGCTGTTCTGATTTCCAGAAGCTCTTTTCGGTCATAAGAGACGGGCAGCAACAACATTATGCATAAAATAAGTAACAAACAATGTGGAAATAAACTAACAAAATAGCACGGAGCCCATAAAACAGCAGCCATCCACTCCGGCGCCGTCTTAAATCACATTTAAGATTAAAGAAATAAAGAATGGTTGGTTGTCAGGAAGGTGACGTCACAGAGAGAAACAACTAGCTTTGGTTGTCAGGAAGGTGACCTCACAGAGAGAAACCACTAACTTTGGTTGTCAGGAAGGTGACCTCACAGAGAGAAACAACTAGCTTTGGTTGTCAGGAAGGTGACCTCGCAGAGAGAAACAACTAGCTTTGGTTGTCAGGAAGGTGACCTCACAGAGAGAAACAACTAGCTTTGGTTGTCAGGAAGGTGACCTCACAGAGAGAAACAACAAGCTTTGGTTGTCAGGAAGGTGACCTCACAGAGAGAAACAACAAGCTTTGGTTGTCAGGAAGGTGACCTCACAGAGAGAAACAACAAGCTTTGGTTGTCAGGAAGGTGACCTCACAGAGAGAAACAACTAGCTTTGGTTGTCAGGAAGGTGACCTCACAGAGAGAAACAACAAGCTTTGGTTGTCAGGAAGGTGACCTCACAGAGAGAAAGAACTAGCTTTGGTTGTCAGGAAGGTGACCTCACAGAGAGAAAGAACAAGCTTTGGTTGTCAGGAAGGTGACCTCACAGAGAGAAAGAACAAGCTTTGGTTGTCAGGAAGGTGACCTCACAGAGAGAAAGAACAAGCTTTGGTTGTCAGGAAGGTGACCTCACAGAGAGAAAGAACAATCTTTGGTTGTCAGGAAGGTGACCTCGCAGAGAGAAACAACAAGCTTTGGTTGTCAGGAAGGTGACCTCGCAGAGAGAAAGAACAAGCTTTGGTTGTCAGTAAGGTGACCTCACAGAGAGAAACCACTAACTTTGGTTGTCAGGAAGGTGACCTCACAGAGAGAAACAACTAACTTTGGTTGTCAGGAAGGTGACCTCACAGAGAGAAACAACTAGCTTTGGTTGTCAGGAAGGTGACCTCACAGAGAGAAACAACAAGCTTTGGTTGTCAGGAAGGTGACCTCACAGAGAGAAACAACAAGCTTTGGTTGTCAGGAAGGTGACCTCACAGAGAGAAACCACTAGCTTTGGTTGTCAGGAAGGTGACCTCACAGAGAGAAACCACTAGCTTTGGTTGTCAGGAAGGTGACCTCACAGAGAGAAACAACTAGCTTTGGTTGTCAGGAAGGTGACCTCACAGAGAGAAACAAATAGCTTTGGTTGTCAGGAAGGTGACCTCACAGAGAGAAACAACAAGCTTTGTTTGTCAGGAAGGTGACCTCACAGAGAGAAACAACTAGCTTTGGTTGTCAGGAAGGTGACTCACAAAGAGAAACAACTAGCTTTGGTTGTCAGGAAGGTGACCTCACAGAGAGAAACAACTAGCTTTGGTTGTCAGGAAGGTGACCTCACAGAGAGAAACAAATAGCTTTGGTTGTCAGGAAGGTGACCTCACAGAGAGAAACAACTAGCTTTGGTTGTCAGGAAGGTGACCTCACAGAGAGAAACAACAAGCTTTGGTTGTCAGGAAGGTGACCTCACAGAGAGAAACAACAAGCTTTGGTTGTCAGGAAGGTGACCTCGCAGAGAGAAACAACAAGCTTTTGTTGTCAGGAAGGTGACCTCACAGAGAGAAACAAACAAGCTTTGGTTGTCAGGTTGGTGACCTCACAGAGAGAAACAACAAGCTTGTGTCTGCTACGTGGTTGGAGACAGACCTCCCAATTGTATTCCTGTGCAGTTTTTTGTTGTCGTATTGTCTAGCGAGAAGAGAACTGAGAAGGGAACTGAGAAGAGAAACGCTTCACCTTCTTGACCACAAGACCTTCCTTCTGGCCCTGCTCACGCGTAAGCTACTCAGTAACCTATGTACTGCTCACTGACTGGTTGCAGAAACACAACACACACAACACAAGATCACTACACCAGACAGAGAATCACAACTACAGACTTGATATGAGAGGAGTAGCAGGAGTAGAGAGAGAGACGAGGAGAAGAAGAGGAGAAGAAGATGAGGGAGAGACTTGATATGAGAGGAGTAGCAGGAGTAGAGAGAGGAGAGGAGAGGAGAGGAGAGGAGAGGAGAGGAGAGGAGAGGAGAGGAGAGGAGAGGAGAGGAGTAGCAGGAGTAGAGAGAGAGAGGAGGAGAAGAAGAGAAGAAGAGGAGGGAGACTTGGGATGAGAGGAGTAGCAGGAGTAGAGAGAGAGAGAAGAGGAGAAGAAGAGGGACAGACTTGATATGAGAGGAGTAGCAGGAGTAGAGAGAGAGAGAAGAGGAGAAGAAGAGGAGAAGAAGAGGAGGGAGAGACTTGAGATGAGAGGAATAGCAGGAGTAGAGAGAGAGAAGAGGAGTAGCAGGAGTAGAGAGAGAGAAGAGGAGTAGCAGGAGTAGAGAGAGAGAAGAGGAGTAGCAGGAGTAGAGAGAGAGAAGAGGAGTAGCAGGAGTAGAGAGAGAGAGAGGAGTAGCAGGGTAGAGAGAGAGAAGAGGAGTAGCAGGAGTAGAGAGAGAAGAGGAGTAGCAGGAGTAGAGAGAGAGAAGAGGAGTAGCAGGAGTAGAGAGAGAGAAGAGGAGTAGCAGGAGTAGAGAGAGAGAAGAGGAGTAGCAGGAGTAGAGAGAGAGAGAAGAGGAGTAGCAGGAGTAGAGAGAGAGAGAGAGAGAAGAGGAGAGGAGAAGAAGAGGACGGAGAGACTTTATCTGAGAGGAGTAGCAGGAGTAAACAGAGAGTGAGAGGAGGAGAAGAAGAGGAGAAGAAGAGGAGTAGGGAAATTGAGCAGGTGATGAATAAATAGATACGTACCTCCATCATGACCGAGGCCGGAGTATACCAGTGTACTGAACAGCACTGAAACACAGAGAAAACTATCACTATGGTACATGATGTAAACACTGAGCTGTTCCACAGATATTAAACTATACAGGTATTAAACTATAGAGATATTAAACTATATAGATATTAAACTATATAGATATTAAACCATATAGATATTAAACTATATAGATATTAAACTATATAGATATTAAACTATATAGATATTAAACTATATAGATATTAAACTATATAGATATTAAACCATATAGATATTAAACTATATAGATATTAAACTATATAGATATTAAACTATATAGGTATTAAACTATATAGATATTAAACTATATAGATATTAAACTATAGATATTAAACTATATAGATATTAAACTATAAACTATATAGATATTAAACTATATAGATATTAAACTATATAGATATTAAACCATATAGATATTAAACTATATAGATATTAAACTATAGAGATATTAAACTATACAGGTATTAAACTATATAGTTACTCACAGAGTAGAAGACAGGTGTGTTCCATCTCAATGTATTATATCACTTCCTCTCTCTAAACTCTTTAATGACTTATATCCTGTCTATCCAGCCTATTGTCTCCACACTGCCTACTTCCCCTCTCTCTAAACTCTTTAATGACTTATATCCTGTCTATCCAGCCTATTCTCTCCAAACTGCCCACTTCCTCTCTGCTGAGAAGGGCTGGGAGGTGTGTAAGACCGGGTGGTGATGTAAGGGGGGTAGAGAGAGAAGAATGCTTATTTGAGTTTTTCTTGCCATAATATGGACTTGGTCTTTTACCAAATAGGGCTTCTTCTGTGTACCACCCATACCTTGTCACAACACAACTGATTGGTTGAAACGCATTAATAAGAAGGAAAGAAATTCCACAAATTAACTTTTAACAAGGCGCACCTGTTATTTGAAATGCATTCCAGGTGACTACCTCATGAATCTGGTTGAGAGAATGCCAAGAGTGTGCAAAGCTGTCATCAAGGCAAAGGGTGGCTATTTGAAGAATCGAAAATAGGAAATATATTTTGACTTGTTTAATACTTTTTTGGTTACTACATGACTCCATATGTGTTATTTCATAGTGTTGATGTCTTCACTATTATTCAACAATGTAGAAAATAGTAAAAAATAAAGACAAACCCTTGAAAGAGTTCTAACCTTGAATGAGGAGGTGTTCTAACACTCCAAACTGAGTGTTCTAACCTCGAATGAGTAGGTGTTCTAACACTCCAAACTGAGTGTTCTAACCTTGAATGAGTAGGTGTTCTAACACTCCAAACTGAGTGTTCTAACCTTGAATGAGGAGGTGTTCTAACACTCCAAACTGAGTGTTCTAACCTTGAATGAGGAGGTGTTCTAACACTCCAAACTGAGTGTTCTAACCTTGAATGAGGAGGTGTTCTAACACTCCAAACTGAGTGTTCTAACCTTGAATGAGGAGGTGTTCTAACACTCCAAACTGAGTGTTCTAACCTTGAATGAGGAGGTGTTCTAACACTCCAAACTGAGTGTTCTAACCTTGAATGAGGAGGTGTTCTAACACTTTTGACTGTAAATATTCAGACCATTTACTCAGTACTTTGTTGAAGCACCTTTGGCAGTGATTACAGCCTCCAGTCTTCTTGGCTATGACGCTACAAGCTTGGCACACCTGTATTTGGAGAGTTTCTCCCATTCTTCTCCGCAGATCCTCTCAAGCTCTGTCAGGTTGGATGGGGAGCGTCGCTGCACAGCTATTTTCAGGTCTCTCCAGAGATGTTCGATCGGGTTCATGTCAGAAGCCACTCCTGCGTTGTCTTGGCTGTGTGCTTAGGGACACTGTCCAGTTGGAAAGGGAACCTTCACCCCAGTCTGAGATCCTGAGCACTCTGGAGCAGGTTTTCATCAAGGATCTCTCTGTACTTTGCTCCGTTCATCTTTCCCTCGAATCTTAATAGTTTCCCGACAGCTGAAAAACATCCCCACAGCCTGATGCTGCCACCACCATGCTTCACCAGCTCTCTGAATGAACCCGGTAGCTTGGACTCCCTCTACCACCATGCTTCACCAGCTCGCCGAATGAACCCGGCAGCTTGGACTCCCTCTACCACCATGCTTCACCAGCTCGCCGAATGAACCCGGTAGCTTGGACTCCCTCTACCACCATGTTTCACCAGCTCGCCGAATGAACCCGGCAGCTTGGACTCCCTCTACCACCATGCTTCACCAGCTCGCCGAATGAACCCGGTAGCTTGGACTCCCTCTACCACCATGCTTCACCAGCTCGCCGAATGAACCCGGCAGCTTGGACTCCCTCTACCACCATGCTTCACCAGCTCGCCGAATGAACCCGGTAGCTTGGACTCCCTCTACCACCATGCTTCACCAGCTCGCCGAATGAACCCGGTAGCTTGGACTCCCTCTACCACCATGCTTCACCAGCTCGCCGAATGAACCCGGTAGCTTGGACTCCCTCCACCACCTGCTGCGACAGCCTGGGTGGCTTTATGGAGGAAGTCTCTCTGCCATGTCACTGCCAGATTTACAACCCCCTGACTCTCTTTTTCTGCAGGTTCACCCAACTCAGTGAACCTCGCTCTCACGAGCCTGGCCCACAATCTGCTGCCAGAGATGAGCACTCTGGTCATGTCACTGCCAGATGTACACATCCTAGTGATGTCTATCTAAATGAGGGATCAGTTCCTGATCATAGTGATGTCTATCTAAATGAGTTCCTGATCACACATCCTAGTGATGTCTATCTAAATGAGTTCCTGATCACACATCCTAGTGATGTCTATCTAAATGAGGGATCAGATCACACATCCTAGTGATGTCTATCTAAATGAGTTCCTGATCAGACATCCTAGTGATGTCTATCTAAATGAGGGATCTGATCACACATCCTAGTGATGTCTATCTAAATGAGTTCCTGATCACACATCCTAGTGATGTCTATCTAAATGAGGGATCAGATCACACATCCTAGTGATGTCTATCTAAATGAGTTCCTGATCACACATCCTAGTGATGTCTATCTAAATGAGGGATCAGATCACACATCCTAGTGATGTCTATCTAAATGAGGGATCAGATCACACATCCTAGTGATGTCTATCTAAATGAGGGATCAGATCACACATCCTAGTGATGTCTATCTAAATGAGGGTTCAGATCACACATCCTAGTGATGTCTATCTAAATGAGGGACCAGATCACACATCCTAGTGATGTCTATCTAAATGAGGGATCAGATGACACATCCTAGTGATGTCTATCTAAATGAGGGATCAGATCACACATCCTAGTGATGTCTATCTAAATGAGGGACCAGATCACACATCCTAGTGATGTCTATCTAAATGAGGGATCAGATCACACATCCTAGTGATGTCTATCTAAATGAGGGATCAGATCACACAGCCTAGTGATGTCTATTTAAATGAGGGATCAGATCATACATCCTAGTGATGTCTATCTAAATGAGGGATCAGTTCCTGATCACACATCCTAGTGATGTCTATTTAAATGAGGGATCAGATCATACATCCTAGTGATGTCTATCTAAATGAGGGATCAGTTCCTGATCACACATCCTAGTGATGTCTATCTAAATGAGTTCCTGATCACACATCCTAGTGATGTCTATCTAAATGAGGGTTCAGATCACACATCCTAGTGATGTCTATTTAAATGAGGGATCTGATCACACATCCTAGTGATGTCTATCTAAACGAGGGATCAGATCACACATCCTAGTGATGTCTATCTAAATGAGTTCCTGATCACACATCCTAGTGATGTCTATCTAAATGAGGGATCTGATCACACATCCTAGTGATGTCTATCTAAATGAGGGATCAGATCACACATCCTAGTGATGTCTATCTAAATGAGTTCCTGATCACACATCCTAGTGATGTCTATCTAAATGAGTTCCTGATCACACATCCTAGTGATGTCTATCTAAATGAGGGATCAGATCACACATCCTAGTGATGTCTATCTAAATGAGTTCCTGATCACACATCCTAGTGATGTCTATCTAAATGAGTTCCTGATCATACATCCTAGTGATGTCTATCTAAATGAGGGTTCAGATCACACATCCTAGTGATGTCTATCTAAATGAGGGATCAGATCACACATCCTAGTGATGTCTATCTAAATGAGGGATCAGATCACACATCCTAGTGATGTCTATCTAAATGAGGGATCAGATCACACATCCTAGTGATGTCTATCTAAATGAGGGATCAGTTCCTGATCACACATCCTAGTGATGTCTATCTAAATGAGGGATCAGTTCCTGATCACACATCCTAGTGATGTCTATCTAAATGAGGGATCAGATCACACATCCTAGTGATGTCTATCTAAATGAGTTCCTGATCACACATCCTAGTGATGTCTATCTAAATGAGGGATCAGATCCTGATCACACATCCTAGTGATGTCTATCTAAATGAGGGATCAGTTCCTGATCACACATCCTAGTGATGTCTATCTAAATGAGGGCTCAGATCACACATCCTAGTGATGTCTATCTAAATGAGGGACCAGATCACACATCCTAGTGATGTCTATCTAAATGAGGGTTCAGATCACACATCCTAGTGATGTCTATCTAAATGAGGGATCAGATCACACATCCTAGTGATGTCTATCTAAACGAGGGATCAGATCACACATCCTAGTGATGTCTATCTAAATGAGTTCCTGATCATACATCCTAGTGATGTCTATCTAAATGAGGGATCAGATCACACATCCTAGTGATGTCTATCTAAATGAGGGATCAGATCACACATCCTAGTGATGTCTATCTAAATGAGGGATCAGATCACACATCCTAGTGATGTCTATCTAAATGAGGGATCAGATCACACATCCTAGTGATGTCTATCTAAATGAGGGATCAGATCACACATCCTAGTGATGTCTATCTAAATGAGGGATCAGATCACACATCCTAGTGATGTCTATCTAAATGAGTTCCTGATCACACATCCTAGTGTTGTCTATCTAAATGAGGGTTCAGATCACACATCCTAGTGATGTCTATCTAAATGAGGGTTCAGATCACACATCCTAGTGATGTCTATCTAAATGAGGGATCAGATCCTGATCATACATCCTAGTGATGTCTATCTAAATGAGTTCCTGATCACACATCCTAGTGATGTCTATCTAAATGAGGGATCAGATCACACATCCTAGTGATGTCTATCTAAATGAGTTCCTGATCACACATCCTAGTGATGTCTATCTAAATGAGGGATCAGATCCTGATCACACATCCTAGTGATGTCTATCTAAATGAGGGATCAGATCCTGATTATACATCCTAGTGATGTCTATCTAAATGAGTTCCTGATCACACATCCTAGTGATGTCTATCTAAATGAGGGATCAGATCACACATCCTAGTGATGTCTATCTAAATGAGGGATCAGATAACACATCCTAGTGATGTCTATCTAAATGAGGGTTCAGATCACACATCCTAGTGATGTCTATCTAAATGAGTGATCAGATCACACATCCTAGTGATGTCTATCTAAATGAGGGATCTGATCACACATCCTAGTGATGTCTATCTAAATGAGGGATCAGATCACACATCCTAGTGATGTCTATCTAAATGAGGGATCTGATCACACATCCTAGTGATGTCTATCTAAATGAGGGATCAGATCACACATCCTAGTGATGTCTATCTAAATGAGGGATCAGATCACACATCCTAGTGATGTCTATCTAAATGAGTTCCTGATCACACATCCTAGTGATGTCTATCTAAATGAGTTCCTGATCACACATCCTAGTGATGTCTATCTAAATGAGTTCCTGATCACACATCCTAGTGATGTCTATCTAAATGAGGGATCTGATCACACATCCTAGTGATGTCTATCTAAATGAGGGATCAGATCACACATCCTAGTGATGTCTATCTAAATGAGGGATCAGATCATACATCCTAGTGATGTCTATCTAAATGAGTTCCTGATCACACATCCTAGTGATGTCTATCTAAATGAGTTCCTGATCACACATCCTAGTGATGTCTATCTAAATGAGGGATCAGATCCTGATCACACATCCTAGTGATGTCTATCTAAATGAGGGATCAGATCACACATCCTAGTGATGTCTATCTAAATGAGGGATCTGATCACACATCCTAGTGATGTCTATTTAAATGAGGGATCAGATCACACATCCTAGTGATGTCTATCTAAATGAGTTCCTGATCACACATCCTAGTGATGTCTATCTAAATGAGTTCCAGATCAGATCACACATGACCTCTACACTATATATAGCATGACCTCTACACTATATATAGCATGACCTCTACACTATATATAGCATGACCTCTACACTATATATATCATGACCTCTACACTATATATAGCATGACCTCTACACTATATATAGCATGACCTCTACACTATATATAGCATGACCTCTACACTATATATAGCATAACCTCTACACTATATATAGCATGACCTCTACACTATATATAGCATGACCTCTACACTATATATAGCATGACCTCTACACTATATATAGCATAACCTCTACACTATATATAGCATGACCTCTACACTATATATAGCATGACCTCTACACTATATATAGCATTACCTCTACACTATATATCATGACCTCTACACTATATATAGCATGACCTCTACACTATATATAGCATAACCTCTACACTATATATAGCATGACCTCTAGATACACTATTTATAGCATGACCTCTACACTATATATAGCATGACCTCTACACTATATATAGCATGACCTCTACACTATATATAGCATGACCTCTACACTATATATAGCATGACCTCTACACTATATATAGCATGACCTCTACACTATATATAGCATGACCTCTACACTATATATAGCATGACCTCTACACTATATGTAGCATGACCTCTACACTATATATAGCATGACCTCTACACTATATATAGCATGACCTCTACACTATATATAGCATGACCTCTACACTATATATAGCATGACCTCTACACTATATATAGCATGACCTCTACACTATATATAGCATGACCTCTACACTATATATAGCATGACCTCTACACTATATATAGCATGACCTCTACACTATATATAGCATGACCTCTACACTATATATAGCTGACCTCTACACTATATATAGCTCGACCTCTACACTATATATAGCACACCTCTACACTATATATAGCATGACCTCTACACTATATATAGCATGACCTCTACACTATATATAGCATGACCTCTACACTATATATATCATGACCTCTACACTATATATAGCATGACCTCTACACTATATATAGCATGACCTCTACACTATATATAGCATGACCTCTACACTATATATAGCATGACCTCTACACTATATATATCATGACCTCTACACTATATATAGCATGACCTCTACACTATATATAGCATGACCTCTACACTATATATAGCATGACCTCTACACTATATATAGCATAACCTCTACACTATATATAGCATGACCTCTACACTATATATAGCATGACCTCTACACTATATATAGCATGACCTCTACACTATATATAGCATAACCTCTACACTATATATAGCATGACCTCTACACTATATATAGCATGACCTCTACACTATATATAGCATTACCTCTACACTATATATATCATGACCTCTACACTATATATAGCATGACCTCTACACTATATATAGCATAACCTCTACACTATATATAGCATGACCTCTAGATACACTATTTATAGCATGACCTCTACACTATATATAGCATGACCTCTACACTATATATAGCATGACCTCTACACTATATATAGCATGACCTCTACACTATATATAGCATGACCTCTACACTATATATAGCATGACCTCTACACTATATATAGCATGACCTCTACACTATATATAGCATGACCTCTACACTATATGTATCATGACCTCTACACTATATATAGCATGACCTCTACACTATATATAGCATGACCTCTACACTATATATAGCATGACCTCTACACTATATATAGCATGACCTCTACACTATATATAGCATGACCTCTACACTATATATAGCATGACCTCTATACTATATATAGCATGACTTCTATACTATATATAGCATGACCTCTACACTATATATAGCATAACCTCTACACTATATATAGCATGACCTCTATTTACACTATTTATATATATGACCTCTACACTATATATAGCATGACCTCTACACTATATATAGCATGACCTCTACACTATATATAGCATGACCTCTACACTATATATAGCATGACCTCTACACTATATATAGCATGACCTCTACACTATATATAGCATGACCTCTACACTATATATAGCATGACCTCTACACTATATATAGCATGACCTCTACACTATATATAGCATGACCTCTACACTATATATAGCATGACCTCTACACTATATATAGCATGACCTCTACACTATATATAGCATGACCTCTACACTATATATAGCATGACCTCTACACTATATATAGCATGACCTCTACACTATATATAGCATGACCTCTATACTATATATAGCATGACTCTATACTATATATAGCATGACCTCTACACTATATATAGCATAACCTCTACACTATATATAGCATGACCTCTAGATACACTATTTATAGCATGACCTCTACACTATATATAGCATGACCTCTACACTATATATAGCATGACCTCTACACTATATATAGCATGACCTCTACACTATATATAGCATGACCTCTACACTATATATAGCATGACTCTACACTATATATAGCATGACCTCTACACTATATATAGCATGACCTCTACACTATATATAGCATGACCTCTACACTATATATAGCATGACCTCTACACTATATATAGCATGACCTCTACACTATATATAGCATGACCTCTACACTATATATAGCATGACCTCTACACTATATATAGCATGACCTCTACACTATATATAGCATGACCTCTACTACACTATATATAGCATGACCTCTACACTATATATAGCATCGACCTCTACACTATATATAGCTCGACCTCTACACTATATATAGCATGACCTCTACACTATATATAGCATGACCTCTACACTATATATAGCATGACCTCTACACTATATATAGCATGACCTCTACACTATATATATCATGACCTCTACACTATATATAGCATGACCTCTACACTATATATAGCATGACCTCTACACTATATATAGCATGACCTCTACACTATATATAGCATGACCTCTACACTATATATAGCATGACCTCTACACTATATATAGCATGACCTCTACACTATATATAGCATGACCTCTACACTATATATAGCATGACCTCTACACTATATATAGCATACACCTCTACACTATATATAGCATGACCTCTACACTATATATAGCATGACCTCTACACTATATATAGCATGACCTCTACACTATATATAGCATAACCTCTACACTATATATAGCATGACCTCTACACTATATATAGCATGACCTCTACACTATATATAGCATTACCTCTACACTATATATATCATGACCTCTACACTATATATAGCATGACCTCTACACTATATATAGCATAACCTCTACACTATATATAGCATGACCTCTAGATACACTATTTATAGCATGACCTCTACACTATATATAGCATGACCTCTACACTATATATAGCATGACCTCTACACTATATATAGCATGACCTCTACACTATATATAGCATGACCTCTACACTATATATAGCATGACCTCTACACTATATATAGCATGACCTCTACACTATATATAGCATGACCTCTACACTATATGTATCATGACCTCTACACTATATATAGCATGACCTCTACACTATATATAGCATGACCTCTACACTATATATAGCATGACCTCTACACTATATATAGCATGACCTCTACACTATATATAGCATGACCTCTACACTATATATAGCATGACCTCTATACTATATATAGCATGACTTCTATACTATATATAGCATGACCTCTACACTATATATAGCATAACCTCTACACTATATATAGCATGACCTCTAGATACACTATTTATAGCATGACCTCTACACTATATATAGCATGACCTCTACACTATATATAGCATGACCTCTACACTATATATAGCATGACCTCTACACTATATATAGCATGACCTCTACACTATATATAGCATGACCTCTACACTATATATAGCATGACCTCTATACTATATATAGCATGACTTCTATACTATATATAGCATGACCTCTACACTATATATAGCATGACCTCTACACTATATATAGCACCGACCTCTACACTATATATAGCATGACCTCTACACTATATATAGCTCGACCTCTACACTATATATAGCTGACCTCTACACTATATATAGCACGACCTCTACACTATATATAGCATGACCTCTACACTATATATAGCATGACCTCTACACTATATATAGCATGACCTCTACACTATATATAGCATGACCTCTACACTATATATAGCATGACCTCTACACTATATATAGCATGACCTCTACACTATATATAGCTCGACCTCTACACTATATATAGCTCGACCTCTACACTATATATAGCATGACCTCTACACTATATATAGCATGACCTCTACACTATATATATCATGACCTCTACACTATATATAGCATGACCTCTACACTATATATAGCATGACCTCTACACTATATATAGCATGACCTCTACACTATATATAGCATGACCTCTACACTATATATAGCATGACCTCTACACTATATATAGCATGACCTCTAGATACACTATATATAGCATGACCTCTACACTATATATAGCATGACCTCTACACTATATATATCATGACCTCTACACTATATATATCATGACCTCTACACTATATATAGCATGATCTCTACACTATATATAGCATGACCTCTACACTATATATAGCATGACCTCTACACTATATATAGCATGACCTCTACACTATATATAGCATGACCTCTACACTATATATAGCATGACCTCTAGATACACTATTTATAGCATGACCTCTACACTATATATAGCATAACCTCTACACTATATGTATCATGACCTCTACACTATATATAGCATGACCTCTACACTATATATAGCATGACCTCTACACTATATATAGCATGACCTCTACACTATATATAGCATGACCTCTACACTATATATAGCATGACCTCTACACTATATATAGCATGACCTCTAGATACACTATTTATAGCATGACCTCTACACTATATATAGCATAACCTCTACACTATATGTATCATGACCTCTACACTATATATAGCATGACCTCTACACTATATATAGCATGACCTCTACACTATATATAGCATGACCTCTACACTATATATAGCATAACCTCTACACTATATATAGCATGACCTCTACACTATATATAGCATGACCTCTACACTATATATAGCATTACCTCTACACTATATATATCATGACCTCTACACTATATATAGCATGACCTCTACACTATATATAGCATAACCTCTACACTATATATAGCATGACCTCTAGATACACTATTTATAGCATGACCTCTACACTATATATAGCATGACCTCTACACTATATATAGCATGACCTCTACACTATATATAGCATGACCTCTACACTATATATAGCATGACCTCTACACTATATATAGCATGACCTCTACACTATATATAGCATGACCTCTACACTATATATAGCATGACCTCTAGATACACTATTTATAGCATGACCTCTACACTATATATAGCATAACCTCTACACTATATGTATCATGACCTCTACACTATATATAGCATGACCTCTACACTATATATAGCATGACCTCTACACTATATATAGCATGACCTCTACACTATATATAGCATAACCTCTACACTATATATAGCATGACCTCTACACTATATATAGCATGACCTCTACACTATATATAGCATTACCTCTACACTATATATATCATGACCTCTACACTATATATAGCATGACCTCTACACTATATATAGCATAACCTCTACACTATATATAGCATGACCTCTAGATACACTATTTATAGCATGACCTCTACACTATATATAGCATGACCTCTACACTATATATAGCATGACCTCTACACTATATATAGCATGACCTCTACACTATATATAGCATGACCTCTACACTATATATAGCATGACCTCTACACTATATGTATCATGACCTCTACACTATATATAGCATGACCTCTACACTATATATAGCATGACCTCTACACTATATATAGCATGACCTCTACACTATATATAGCATGACCTCTACACTATATATAGCATGACCTCTACACTATATATAGCATGACCTCTATACTATATATAGCATGACTTCTATACTATATATAGCATGACCTCTACACTATATATAGCATAACCTCTACACTATATATAGCATGACCTCTAGATACACTATTTATAGCATGACCTCTACACTATATATAGCATGACCTCTACACTATATATAGCATGACCTCTACACTATATATAGCATGACCTCTACACTATATATAGCATGACCTCTACACTATATATAGCATGACCTCTACACTATATATAGCATGACCTCTATACTATATATAGCATGACTTCTATACTATATATAGCATGACCTCTACACTATATATAGCATGACCTCTACACTATATATAGCACGACCTCTACACTATATATAGCATGACCTCTACACTATATATAGCTCGACCTCTACACTATATATAGCTCGACCTCTACACTATATATAGCACGACCTCTACACTATATATAGCATGACCTCTACACTATATATAGCATGACCTCTACACTATATATAGCATGACCTCTACACTATATATAGCATGACCTCTACACTATATATAGCATGACCTCTACACTATATATAGCATGACCTCTACACTATATATAGCTCGACCTCTACACTATATATAGCTCGACCTCTACACTATATATAGCATGACTTCTACACTATATATAGCATGACCTCTACACTATATATATCATGACCTCTACACTATATATAGCATGACCTCTACACTATATATAGCATGACCTCTACACTATATATAGCATGACCTCTACACTATATATAGCATGACCTCTACACTATATATAGCATGACCTCTACACTATATATAGCATGACCTCTAGATACACTATATATAGCATGACCTCTACACTATATATAGCATGACCTCTACACTATATATATCATGACCTCTACACTATATATATCATGACCTCTACACTATATATAGCATGATCTCTACACTATATATAGCATGACCTCTACACTATATATAGCATGACCTCTACACTATATATAGCATGACCTCTACACTATATATAGCATGACCTCTACACTATATATAGCATGACCTCTAGATACACTATTTATAGCATGACCTCTACACTATATATAGCATAACCTCTACACTATATGTATCATGACCTCTACACTATATATAGCATGACCTCTACACTATATATAGCATGACCTCTACACTATATATAGCATGACCTCTACACTATATATAGCATGACCTCTACACTATATATAGCATGACCTCTACACTATATATAGCATGACCTCTAGATACACTATTTATAGCATGACCTCTACACTATATATAGCATAACCTCTACACTATATGTATCATGACCTCTACACTATATATAGCATGACCTCTACACTATATATAGCATGACCTCTACACTATATATAGCATGACCTCTACACTATATATAGCATGACCTCTACACTATATATAGCATGACCTCTATACTATATATAGCATGACCTCTACACTATATATAGCATGACCTCTACACTATATATAGCATGACCTCTACACTATATATAGCATGACCTCTACACTATATATAGCATGACCTCTACACTATATATAGCATGACCTCTACACTATATATAGCATTACCTCTAGATATAAAATATATAGCATGACCTCTACACTATATATAGCATGACCTCTACACTATATATAGCATGACCTCTACACTATATATAGCATTACCTCTAGATATAAAATATATAGCATGACCTCTAGATACACTATATTTCTAGATATACTTTATGTAGTTTCCTGTTGAAAAATTACTGCAAAAAAAACGACTCGTTTTGGCAAATCTAAATGTTTTTACAGGTTTTAATGTTTTAAACACTGATGTTAAGGTTGTAAACATGTCACTTGTTTTATGGTTTTACAGTGAACTCCCTAGGTGGCAGGGTGAGTCTCTTCTCCCTGGGTGACAGGGTGAGTCTCTTCTCCCTGGGTGGCAGGGTGCGTCTCTTCTACCTGGGTGGCAGGGTGAGTCTCTTCTCCCTGGGTGGCAGGGTGAGTCTCTTCTCCCTGGGTGGCAGGGTGAGTCTCTTCTCCCTGGGTGGCAGGGTGAGTCTCTTCTCCCTGAGTGGCAGGGTGAGTCTCTTCTCCCTGGGTGGCAGGGTGAGTCTCTTCTCCCTGGGTGGCAGGGTGAGTCTCTTCTACCTGGGTGGCAGGGTGAGTCTCTTCTCCCTGGGTGGCAGGGTGAGTCTCTTCTCCCTGGGTGGCAGGGTGAGTCTCTTCTCCCTGGGTGGCAGGGTGAGTCTCTTCTCCCTGAGTGGCAGGGTGAGTCTCTTCTCCCTGGGTGGCAGGGTGAGTCTCTTCTCCCTGGGTGGCAGGATGAGTCTCTTCTCCCTGGGTGGCAGGGTGAGTCTCTTCTCCCTGGGTGGCAGGGTGAGTCTCTTCTCCCTGAGTGACAGACAGACAGACAGTGTCTTATATCACAGTGACCTCTCTGGGTGGCAGGGTGAGTCTCTTCTCCCTGGGTGGCAGGGTGAGTCTCTTCTCCCTGGGTGGCAGGGTGAGTCTCTTCTCCCTGGGTGGCAGGGTGAGTCTCTTCTCCCTGGGTGGCAGGGTGAGTCTCTTCTCCCTGGGTGGCAGGGTGAGTCTCTTCTCCCTGGGTGGCAGGGTGAGTCTCTTCTCCCTGAGTGACAGACAGACAGACAGTGTCTTATATCACAGTGACCTCTCTGGGTGGCAGGGTGAGTCTCTTCTCCCTGGGTGGCAGGGTGAGTCTCTTCTCCCTGAGTGACAGACAGACAGACAGTGTCTTATATCACAGTGACCTCTCTGGGTGGCAGGGTGAGTCTCTTCTCCCTGGGTGGCAGGGTGAGTCTCTTCTCCCTGGGTGGCAGGGTGAGTCTCTTCTCCCTGGGTGGCAGGGTGAGTCTCTTCTCCCTGAGTGACAGACAGACAGACAGTGTCTTATATCACAGTGACCTCTCTGGGTGGCAGGGTGAGTCTCTTCTCCCTGGGTGGCAGGGTGAGTCTCTTCTCCCTGGGTGGCAGGGTGAGTCTCTTCTCCCTGGGTGGCAGGGTGAGTCTCTTCTCCCTGGGTGGCAGGGTGAGTCTCTTCTCCCTGAGTGACAGACAGACAGACAGTGTCTTATATCACAGTGACCTCTCTGGGTGGCAGGGTGAGTCTCTTCTCCCTGGGTGGCAGGGTGAGTCTCTTCTCCCTGGGTGGCAGGGTGAGTCTCTTCTCCCTGGGTGGCAGGGTGAGTCTCTTCTCCCTGGGTGGCAGGGTGAGTCTCTTCTCCCTGGGTGGCAGGGTGAGTCTCTTCTCCCTGGGTGGCAGGGTGAGTCTCTTCTCCCTGAGTGACAGACAGACAGACAGTGTCTTATATCACAGTGACCTCTCTGGGTGGCAGGGTGAGTCTCTTCTCCCTGAGAGACAGACAGACAGACAGTGTCTTATAACACAGTGACCTCTCTGGGTGGCAGGGTGAGTCTCTTCTCCCTGAGAGACAGACAGTGTCTTATAACACAGTGACCTCTCTGGGTGGCAGGGTGAATCTCTTCTCCCTGAGAGACAGACAGTGTCTTATAACACAGTGACCTCCCTGGGTGGCAGGGTGAGTCTCTTCTCCCTGAGAGACAGACAGACAGTGTCTTATAACACAGTGACCTCGCTGGGTGGCAGGGTGAATCTCTTCTCCCTGAGTGACAGCATGTTCTCCACGTGCATGGCAATGACACGACACAGTTCCAATCCCTAAACACACACACACACACACACACACACACACACACACAAAACATGAAATAGTTACAATGTGTGTCTGTGTGTGTGTGTGTGTGTGTGTGTGTGTGTGTGTGTGTGTGTGTGTGTGTGTGTGTGTGTGTGTGTGTGTGTGTGATGTGTGTGTGTACCTGTTTGAGCTGTATCTGCGTGACTCTGTGAGTGGTCAGATCTCCCAGAGTGAGGTCTACGTAGGGGTAGCTGGTCCCGGACGAGGGTCTCTGGGTGCGGGTAGACTGCACCTCCGCCAGGGGGACCACTGTCTGCAGCTCCTGCACCACAGATCCCAAACATACAATTACTACTATTACCTGCACCAGGGGGACCACTGTCTGCAGATCCTGCACCACAGGGACCAACCATACAATTACTACTGGGGCGGGACTTAGTGAGCAGAGTTGGCGGGACTTAGTGAGAAGAGTGGGCGTGACTTAGTGAGCAGAGTGGGCGGGACTTAGTGAGCAGAGTGGGCGGGACTTAGTGAGCAGAGTGGGCGGGACTTAGTGAGCAGAGTTGGCGGGACTTAGTGAGCAGAGTGGGCGGGACTTAGTGAGCAGAGTGGGCGGGACTTAGTGAGCAGAGTGGGCGGGACTTAGTGAGCAGAGTGGGCGGGACTTAGTGAGCAGAGTGGGCGGGACTTAGTGAGCAGAGTTGGCGGGATTTAGAGTGACGTGCAGACGATGATGTGCAAGTAGAGATACTGGGGTGCAAAAGAGCAAGAGGGTAAGTAATAATATGGGGATGAGGTAGTTGGATTGGCTATTTACAGATTGGCTGTGTTCAGGTACAGTGATCGGTAAGCTGCTCTGACCGCTGGTGCTTAGTGAGGAGATAAGTGTTTCCAGTTTCAGAGATTTTTGCAATTTGTTCCAGTCATTGTCAGCAGAGAACTGGAAGGAAAAGCGGCCAAAGAGAGTGCTGACTTTGGGGGTGACCAATGAAATATACCTGCTGGAGCGCGTACGGGTAGGTGTTGCTATGGTGACAAATGAGCTGCGATAAGGTGGAGCTTTACCTAGCAAAGACCTATAGATGACCTAGAGTCAGTGGGTTTGGATGGCACTGTGATAGACTGCATCCAGTTTGCATCCAGTTTGCTGAGTAGAGTGTTGGAGGCTATTTTGTAAATGACATAGTAGTCAAGGATCGGTAGGATAGTCAGTTTTACGAGGGTATGTTTGGCAGCATGAGTGAAGGAGGCTTTGTTGCGAAATAGGAAGCCAAATCTAGATTTAATTTTGGATTGGAGATGTTTAATATGAGTCTGGAAGGAGAGTTTACAGTCCAGCCAGACACCTAGGTATTTGTAGTTGTCCACATATTCTAAGTCAGAACGGTCCAGCATAGTGATGCTAGTCGGGCGGGAGGGTGTGGGCAGCAATCGGTAGAAGAGCATGCATTTAGTTTTACTAGCATTTAAAAGCAGTTGGAGGCCACGGAAGGAGAGTTGTATGGCGTTGAAGCTCATTTGGAGGTTTGTTAACACAGTGTCCAAAGAAGGGCCAGATGTCTACAGAATGGTGTCGTCTGCATAGAGGTGGATCAGAGAATCACCAGCAGCAAGAGCGACATCATTGATATATACAGAGAAAAGAGTCGGCCTGAGAATTGAACCATGTGGCACCCCCATAGAGACTACCAGAGGTCTGGACAACAGGCCCTCCGATTTGACACACTGAACTCTATCTGAGAAGTAGTTGGTGAACCAGTCAGTCATTTGAGGCTGTCGAGTCTGCCGATGAGGATGTGGTGATTGACAGAGTCAAAAGCTTTTGGCCAGGTCGATGAAGACGGCTGCACAGTACTGTCTTTTATCGATGGCGGTTATGATATCGTTTATGACCTTGAGTGTGGGTGAGGTGCACCCATGACCAGCTCGGAAACCAGATTGCATAGTGGAGAAGGTACGGTGGGATTAGTTAACTTGGCTTTCGAAGATTTTAGAAGGGCAGGATGGATATAGGTCTATAACAGTTTGGGTCTAGAGTGTCTCCCCCTTTGAAAAGGGGGATGACCACGGCAGCTTTCCAATCTTTGGGGATCTCAGACGATACGAAAGAGAGGTTGAACAGGCTAGTAATAGCGTGTGCAACAAATTTGGCAGATAATTTTAGAAAGAGAGGGTCCAGATTGTCTAGACCAGCTGATTTGTCGGGATCCAGATTTTGCAGCTCTTTCAGAACATCAGCTGTCTGGATTTGGGAGAAGGAGAAATGGGGAAGGCTTGGGCGACAGGCTGTGGGGGGTGCAGTGCTGTTGACCGGGGTAGGAGTAGCCAGGTGGAAAGCATGGCCAGCCGTAGAAAAATGCTTATTGAAATTCTCAATTATAGTGGATTTATCAGTGGTGACAGTGTTTCCTATCTTCAGTGCAGTGGGCAGCTGGGATGAGGTGCTCTTATTCTCCATGGACTTTACAGTGTCCCAGAACCTTTTTGAGTTAGTGTTGCAGGAAGCACATTTCTGCTTGAAAAAGCTAGCCTTGGCTTTTCTAACTGCCTGTGTATATTGGTTTCTAGCATCCCTGAAAAGCTGCATATCACGGAGGCTGTTCGGTGATAATGCAGAATGCCATAGGATGTTTTTGTGCTGGTCAACGGCAGTCAAGTCTGAGGTGAACCAAGGGCTATATCTGTTCTTAGTTCTACATTTTCTGAATGGTGAGGAAGGAAGGAAGATGGTGAGGAAAGCACTTTTAAAGAACAACCAGGCATCCTCTTCTGATGGGATGAGGTCAATATCCTTCCAGGATACCCGGGCCAGGTCGATTAGAAAGGCCTGCTCGCTGAAGTGTTTCAGGGAGCGTTTGACAGTGATGAGGGGTGGTCATTTGACAGCGGACCCATTACACACGCAGGCAATGAGGCGGTGATCACTGAGATCCTGGTTGAAGACAGCAAATGTGTATTTAGAAGTTTGTCAGGATGATATCTAAGAGGGTGCTTACTGATTTAGAGTTGTACCTGGTAGGTTTCTTGATAATTTGTGTCAGTTTAGGTCACTTACCTGACACAACGAACTCTGAACATAAATGGGGGGCAATCAATGTCCAGGGCACAGCTGGGGGCTGAGGGGGGTCTATTACAGGTGTCAACAGTGACAGACTTATTTCTGGAGAGATTAAGTTTTAAAATTAGAAGTTAGAACTGTCTGGGCATAGGCCTGGAAAGTATGACAGAACATTGTAGGCTATCTCTGCAGTAGATTGCAACTCCTCCTCCTTTGGCAGTTCTATCTTAACGGAAAATGTTGTAGTTGGGGATGGAAACCTCAGAATTCTTTGGTGGCCTTCCAAAGCCAGGATTCATCTATCTTAGATTGTAGGACGACCGGGGTGTTAAGCATGTCCCAGTTTAGGTCACCTAACAGACACAACGAACTCTGAACATAAATGGGGGCGATCAGTTCAGGTGTCCATGGCACAGCTGGGGGCTGAAGGGGGTCCATAACAAGTGGCAACGGTGAGAGGCTTGTTTTTTGGAAAGGTGGATTTTTAAAAGTAGAAGTTTGAATTGTTTTGGGCACAGACCTGGATAGTAGGACATATCTCTGCAGTAGATTGCAACTCCACCCCCCTTGGTAGTTCTATCTTGTCGAAAAACATAATTATGGATGGACATTTCAGGATTTTTGGTTCCTAAGCCAGGATTCAGACACGGCAAGGACATCAGGGTTAGCAGAATGTGCTAAAGCAGTGAGTAAAACAAACTTAGGGAGGAGGCTTCTAATGTTAAAATGCATGAAACCAAGGCTTTTACGGTTACAGAAGTCAACAAATGAGAGCGCCTGGGGACACGCAGGGCCTGAGTTAACCTCCACATCACCAGAGGAACAGAGCAGGAGTAGGATGAGGGTATGGTTAAAGGATATAAGAACTGGTCATCTAGTGCGTTCAGAACAGAGAGTAAAAGGAGCAGATTTCTGGGCGCGGAAGAATAGATTCAAGGCATAATGTACAGACAAGGGTATGGTAGGATGAGAGTACAGTAACAGGTAAACCTATGAGTGACGATGAGAGAGGTTTTGTCTCCAGAGGCACCATTTAAGGCAGGTGAGATCACCGCATGTGTGGGGTGGAACACAAGGGCAAAGTGGGTGGGACTTAATGAGCAGCGTGGGCGGGACTTAGTGAGCGGTGTGGGCGGGACTTAGTGAGCGGTGTGGGTGGAACACAAGGGCAAAGTGGGTGGGACTTAATGAGCAGCGTGGGCGGGACTTAGTGAGCGGTGTGGGCGGGACTTAGTGAGCGGTGTGGGTGGGACTTAGTGAGCGGTGTGGGCGGGACTTAGTGAGCGGTGTGGGTGGGACTTAGTGAGCGGTGTGGGTGGGACTTAGTGAGCGGTGTGGGCGGGACTTAGTGAGCGGTGTGGGCGGGACTTAGTGAGCGGTGTGGGCGGGACTTAGTGAGCGGTGTGGGCGGGCCTTAGTGAGCGGTGTGGGCGGGACTTAATGAGCGGTGTGGGCGGGACTTAGTGAGCGGTGTGGGCGGGACTTAATGAGCGGTGTGGGTGGGCCTTAGTGAGCGGTGTGGGTGGGCCTTAGTGAGCGGTGTGGGCGGGACTTAGTGAGTGGTGTGGGCGGGACTTAGTGAGCGGTGTGGGTGGGACTTAATGAGCGGTGTGGGCAGGACTTAGTGAGCGGTGTGGGTGGGACTTAGTGAGCGGTGTGGGCGGGCCTTACGTGAGTGTCCTTGTTGAGAAAGTGCAGTCCATTTTGATTGACAGCCAGGATACAGGGAGCGTAGATGGAGCCACTGCTGCTAGACTGGACGTAGAAGAAGGAGGAGCCAAACATGGGGAACGCACTGACCAGACCTGGGGGAGGGGGGGCACAGTTAGACACACACACAGCATATCCTGGTGGGTATGTCACAGGAGGTTGGTGGCACCTTAATTGGGGAGGATGGGCTCGTGGTAATGTCTGGAGGTGGAATGGCATCATTATGAGCCATCCTCCCCTCAGCAGGTTGCTATAACAGCCTCCACTCTTCTGGGAAGGCTTTCCACTAGATGTTGGAACATTGTTGCTATAACATCCTCCACTCTTCTGGGATGGCTTTCCGCTAGATGTTGGAACATTGCTGCTATAACAGCCTCCACTCTTCTGGGATGGCTTTCCACTAGATGTAGGAACATTGCTGCTATAACAGCCTCCACTCTTCTGGGAAGGCTTTCCACTAGATGTTGGAACATTGCTGCTATAACAGCCTCCACTCTTCTGGGAAGGCTTTCCACTAGATGTAGGAACATTGCTGCTACAACAGCCTCCCACCCTTCTGGGAAGGCTTTCCACTAGATGTTGGAACATTGCTGGGGGGACTTGTTTCCATTCAGCCACATGAGCATTAGTCAAGTTGGGCACTGATTGGGCACTGGCTCACAGTCGGCATTCCAATTCATCCCACACTGATCACAACAAAATATTTCTGTATGGATCTTGCTTTGTACATGGGGGCATTGTCATGCTGAAACAGGAGAGGACCTTCCGCAAACTGTTGCCACAAAATTGGAAGCACAGAATCGTCTAGAAGGTCATTGTACGCTGTAGCGTTAAGATTTCCCGCCACTGGAACTAAGGGCCCCGAACCAGGAAAAACAACCTCCGATCATTTTTCCTCCTCCACCAAACTTTACAGTTGGCACTATGCATTGGGGCAGGTAGCGTTCTCCACCAAACCTTACAGTTGGCACTATGCATTGGGGCAGGTAGCGTTCTCCACCAAACTTTACAGTTGGCACTATGCATTGGGGCAGGTAGCGTTCTCCACCAAACCTTACAGTTGGCACTATGCATTGGGGCAGGTAGCGTTCTCCACCAAACTTTACAGTTGGCACTATGCATTGGGGCAGGTAGCGTTCTCCACCAAACTTTACAGTTGGCACTATGCATTGGGGCAGGTAGCGTTCTCCACCAAACTTTACAGTTGGCACTATGCATTGGGGCAGGTAGCGTTCTCCACCAAACTTTACAGTTGGCACTATGCATTGGGGCAGGTAGCGTTCTCCTGGCATCCGCCAAACCCAGATTCATCCATCGGACTGTCAGAGGGTGAAGTGTTAATTATCACTCCATAGAAAGCGTTTCCACTGCTCCAGTGTACAACCCAATGGCGGTGAGCTGTACACCACTCCAGCCGACGCTTGGCATTGAGCATGATGGTGATCTCAGGCTTGTGTGCGGCTGCTCGGCCATGGAAACCCATTTCATGACGCTCCCTACGAACACTTATTGTGTTGACGTTGCTTCCAGAGAAAGTTTGGAACTCGGTAGTGATGTGTTGCAACCGAGGACAGATGATGTTTACACACTATACAGTGGGGCAAAAAAGTATTTAGTCAGCCACCAATTGTGCAAGTTCTCCCACTTAAAAAGATGAGAGAGGCCTGTAATTTTCATCATAGGCACATCTCAACTATGACAGACAAAATGAGAAAAAAAATCCAGAAAATTACAATGTAGGATTTTTAATGAATTTATTTGCAAATTATGGTGGAAAATAAGTATTTGGTCAATAACAAAAGTTTATCTCAATACTTTGTTATATATACCCTTTGTTGGCAATGACAGAGGTCAAACGTTTTCTGTAAGTCTTCACAAGGTTTTCACACGCTGTTGCTGGTATATTGGCCCATTCCTCCAAGTGGGAGAACTTGAAGTGTACCTATGATGAAAATTACAGGCCTCTCTCATCTTTTTAAGTGGGAGAACTTGCACAATTGGTGGCTGACTAAATACTTTTTTGCCCCACTGTATGCTTCAGCAGCCTTCCATTCTGTGAGGTTGTGTGTCCTACCACTCTGAGGTCCCATTCTGTGAGGTTGTGTGGCCTACCACTCTGTGGTCCCATTCTGTGAGGTTGTGTGGCCTACCACTCTGTGGTCCCATTCTGTGAGGTTGTGTGGCCTACCACTCTGCGGTCTCGTTCTGTGAGGTTGTGTGGCCTACCACTCTGCGGTCTCGTTCTGTGAGCTTTTGTGTCCTACCACTCTGCGGTCCCATTCTGTGAGGTTGTGTGGCCTACCACTCGGTGGTCCCGTTCTGTGAGGTTGTGTGGCCTACCACTCGGCGGTCCGATTCTGTGAGGTTGTGTGTCCTACCACTCGGCGGTCCTGTTCTGTGAGGTTGTGTGGCCTACCACTCTGTGGTCCCATTCTGTGAGCTTGTGTGTCCTACCACTCGGCGGTCCTGTTCTGTGAGGTTGTGTGGCCTACCACTCTGCGGTCCCATTCTGTGAGCTTGTGTGTCCTACCACTCGGCGGTCCTGTTCTGTGAGGTTGTGTGGCCTACCACTCGGCGGTCCCGTTCTGTGATGTTGTGTGTCCTACCACTTCGCTACTGAACCGTTGTTGCTCCTAGACGTTTCCACTTCACAATAACAGCACTAACAGTTGACCGGGGGGTTAGGGTTAGACCAGTTGACCAGCTCTAGCAGGACAGAAATGTGACGGACTGACTTGTTGGAAAGGTGGCATCCTATGACAGAGCTACGTTGAAAGTCACTGAGCTCTTCAGTAAAGGCTATTCTACTGCCAATGTTTGTCTGTGGAGATTGCATGGCTGTGTGCTCGATTTGATACACCTGTCAGCAATGGGTGTGTGGCTGAAAATAGACAAATCCACTCATTTGAAGGGGTGTCCACATACTTTTGTATATGTATTGTATGTGTATTAGTGTGTGTTAGGTGCGTGTCTGTGTCGTACCCAGAAACTGAGCTTTGGCCTGGTGCGGGTTGAGGGTCTGGACCTGCTGCATGTGCTGCGTTACCATGGTGACCCATGCCTGGGGGGGCTGCTTCCCAAACAGAAGGGGAGGAATGTACTCCGACAACTCATGGCTGGCGAGAGAAAGGATAAAGGATAAAAATATATGTATATATATTTTTCATGTTTCTCAGTTCTAGGTTGTTGTTTTTTACATTCATTGACATGATGGAGAGATGACATAGAGATTACATAGAGATGACATAGAGATGACATAGAGATAACATAGAGATGACGTAAAGATGACGGGCAGATGACATAGAGGTGACATAGAGATGACGTAAAGATGACGGACAGATGACATAGAGATGACGGAGAGATTACATAGAGATGACATAGAGATGACATAGAGATGACACAGAGATGACAGAGATTACATAGAGATGACATAAAGATGACGGACAGATGACATAGAGATGACATAGAGATGACGGAGAGATTACATAGAGATGACATAGAGATGACGGAGAGATTACATAGAGATGACGTAAAGATGACGGACAGATGACATAGAGATGACATAGAGATGACGGAGGGATTACATAGAGATGACATAGAGATGACAAAAAGATGACGTAGAGATTACATAGAGATGACATAGAGATGACATAGAGATGACGGAGAGATTACATAGAGATGACATAGAGATGACAGAGAGATTACATAGAGATGACAAAAAGATGATGTAGATATAACATATAGATGACACAGAGATTACATAGGGATGACATAGAGATGACATAGAGATGACACAGAGATTACATATAGATGACACAGAGATTACAGAGATTACATAGAGATGACACAGAGATTACAGAGATTACATAGAGATGACGTAAAGATGACGGACAGATGACATAGAGATGACATAGAGATGACGGAGGGATTACATAGGGATGACATAGAGATGACAGAGATGACACAGAGATTACATATAGATGACGGACAGATGACATAGAGATGACATAGAGATGACGGAGGGATTACATAGAGATGACATAGAGATGACATAGAGATGACATAGAGATGACAAAAAGATGACGTAGAGATTACATAGAGATGACATAGAGATGACATAGAGATGACGGAGAGATTACATAGAGATGACATAGAGATGACAGAGAGATGACATAGGGATGACAAAAATATGATGTAGATATAACATATAGATGACACAGAGATTACATAGGGATGACATAGAGATGACATAGAGATGACACAGAGATTACATATAGATGACACAGAGATTACAGAGATTACATAGAGATGACACAGAGATTACAGAGATTACATAGAGATGACGTAAAGATGACGGACAGATGACATAGAGATGACATAGAGATGACGGAGAGATTACATAGGGATGACATAGAGATGACATAGAGATGACACAGAGATTACATATAGATGACGGAGAGATTACATAGAGATGACGGACAGATGACATAGAGATGACATAGAAATGACGGAGAGATTACATAGAGATGACATAGAGATGACGGAGAGATTACATAGAGATGACATAGGGATGACAAAAAGATGATGTAGATATTACATAGAGATGACAAAAAGATTACGGAGGTATTACATAAAGATGACATAGAGATGACAGAGAGATTACATAGAGATGATGTAGATATACATAGAGATGACGTAGAGATGACGTAGAGATTACAGAGAGATTACATAGAGATGATGTAGAGATTACAGAGATTACAGAGAGATTAGAGAGATTACATAGAGATGACGTAAAGATGACGGACAGATGACATAGAGATGACATAGAGATGACAGAGAGATTACATACAGATGACATAGAGATGACATAGAGATGACACAGAGATTACATAGAGATGACATAAAGATGACGGACAGATGACATAGAGATGACATAGAGATGACGGAGAGATTACATAGAGATGACATAGGGATGATAAAAAGATGATGTAGATATTACATATAGATGACACAGAGATTACATAGGGATGACACAGAGATTACATAGAGATGACACAGAGATGACAGAGATTACATATAGATGACACAGAGATTACATAGGGATGACACAGAGAAGACAGAGATTACATAGGGATGACACAGAGATGACAGAGAGATGACACAGGGATGACAGAGATTACATATAGATGACACAGAGATGACAGAGATTACATAGAGATTACAGAGATTACATAGGGATGACACAGAGATTACATAGAGATGACACAGGTTTTACAGAGATTACATAGAGATGACACAGAGATTACATAGAGATGACACAGAGATTACATAGAGATGACACAGAGAGATGATGGAGAGATTACGGAGAGATGATGGAGAGATGACATAGAGATGATGGAGAGATTACATAGAGATGACACAGAGATTACATAGAGATGACGTAAAGATGACGGACAGATGACATAGAGATGATGGAGAGATGACATAGAGATGATGGAGAGATTACATAGAGATGACAGAGAGATTACATAGAGATGATGTAGATATTACATAGAGATGACGTAGATATTACAGAGAGATTACATAGAGATGATGGAGAGATGACATAGAGATGACATAGAGATGATGGAGAGATTACATAGAGATGACGTAGAGATGACGTAGAGATTACATAGAGATGATGGAGAGATTACATAGAGATGACATAGAGATGATGGAGTGATGATGGAGAGATTACGGAGAGATGATGGAGTGATGATGGAGAGATGATGGAGTGATGATGGAGAGATGATGGAGTGATGATGGAGAGATTACATAGAGATGATGGAGAGATGACATAGAGATGATGGAGAGATGACATAGAGATTACAGAGAGATTAGAGAGATTACATAGAGATTACATAGAGATTAGAGAGATTACATAGAGATGATGGAGAGATTACATAGAGATGACACAGAGATGACAGAGATTACATATAGATGACACAGAGATTACAGAGATTACATAGAGATGACAGAGAGATGACAGAGAGATTACATAGAGATGACATAGGGATGACAAAAAGATGATGTAGATATAACATATAGATGACACAGAGATTACATAGGGATGACATAGAGATGACATAGGGATGACACAGAGATGACAGAGAGATGACACAGAGATTACAGAGATTACATAGAGATGACAGAGAGATGACAGAGAGATTACATGGAGATGACATAGGGATGACAAAAAGATGATGTAGATATAACATATAGATGACACAGAGATTACATAGGGATGACATAGAGATGACATAGGGATGACACAGAGATTACATATAGATGACGGAGAGATTACATAGAGATGACGTAAAGATGACGGACAGATGACATAGAGATGACATAGAGATGACGGAGAGATTACATAGAGATGACATAGAGATGACGGAGAGATTACATAGAGATGACATAGGGATGACAAAAAGATGATGTAGATATTACATGGAGATGACAAAAAGATTACGGAGGTATTACATAAAGATGACATAGAGATGACGGAGAGATTACATAGAGATGAAATACAGATGACAGAGAGATTACATAGAGATGATGTAGATATACATAGAGATGACGTATAGATTACAGAGAGATGATGGAGAGATGACATAGAGATTACATAGAGATTACATAGAGATGATGGAGAGATGACATAGAGATTACAGAGAGATTAGAGAGATTACATAGAGATGACGTAAAGATGACGGACAGATGACATAGAGATGACATAGAGATGACGGAGAGATTACATAGAGATGACATAGAGATGACATAGAGATGACACAGCAATGACATAGAGATGACATAAAGATGATGGACAGATGACATAGAGATGATATAGAGATGACGGAGAGATTACATAGAGATGACATAGAGATGACATAGAGATGACGGAGAGATTACATAGAGATGATGTAAAGATGACGGACAGATGACATAGAGATGACATAGAGAAGACAGAGATTACATAGGGATGACACAGAGATGACAGAGCGATGACACAGAGAAGACAGAGATTACATAGGGATGACACAGAGATGACAGAGGGATGACACAGGGATGACAGAGATTACATATAGATGACACAGAGATGACAGAGATTACATAGAGATGACACAGAGATTACATAGGGATGACACAGAGATTACATAGAGATGACACAGAGATTACAGAGATTACATAGAGATGACACAGAGATTACATAGAGATGACGTAAAGATGACGGACAGATGACATAGAGATGATGGAGAGATGACATAGAGATGATGGAGAGATGACATAGAGATGACGGAGAGATTACATAGAGATGACATAGGGGTGACAAAAAGATGATGTAGATATTACATAAAGATGACATAGAGATGACGGAGAGATTACATAGAGATGACATAGAGATGACAGAGAGATTACATAGAGATGATGTAGATATTACATAGAGATGACGTAGATATTACAGAGAGATTACATAGAGATGATGGAGAGATGACATAGAGATGACGTAGAGATGACGTAGAGATTACATAGAGATTACATAGAGATGATGGAGAGATTACATAGAGATGACATAGAGATGATGGAGTGATGATGGAGAGATTACGGAGAGATGATGGAGTGATGATGGAGAGATGATGGAGTGATGATGGAGAGATTACATAGAGATTACATAGAGATGATGGAGAGATGACATAGAGATTACAGAGAGATTAGAGAGATTACATAGAGATTACATAGAGATTAGAGAGATTACATAGAGATGATAGAGAGATTACATAGAGATGATGGAGAGATTACATAGAGATGACACAGAGATGACAGAGATTACATATAGATGACACAGAGATTACATAGGGATGACACAGAGATGACAGAGATTACATAGGGATGACACAGAGATGACAGAGGGATGACACAGGGATGACAGAGATTACATATAGATGACACAGAGATGACAGAGATTACATAGAGATGACACAGAGATTACAGAGATTACATAGGGATGACACAGAGATTACATAGAGATGACATAGAGATGATGGAGTGATGATGGAGAGATTACGGAGAGATGATGGAGTGATGATGGAGAGATGATGGAGTGATGATGGAGAGATTACATAGAGATTACATAGAGATGATGGAGTGATGATGGAGAGATTACGGAGAGATGATGGAGTGATGATGGAGAGATGATGGAGTGATGATGGAGAGATTACATAGAGATTACATAGAGATGATGGAGAGATGACATAGAGATTACAGAGAGATTAGAGAGATTACATAGAGATTACATAGAGATTAGAGAGATTACATAGAGATGATAGAGAGATTACATAGAGATGATGGAGAGATTACATAGAGATGACACAGAGATGACAGAGATTACATATAGATGACACAGAGATTACATAGGGATGACACAGAGATGACAGAGATTACATAGGGATGACACAGAGATGACAGAGGGATGACACAGGGATGACAGAGATTACATATAGATGACACAGAGATGACAGAGATTACATAGAGATGACACAGAGATTACAGAGATTACATAGGGATGACACAGAGATTACAGAGATTACATAGAGATGACACAGAGATTACAGAGATTACATAGAGATGACGGACAGATGACATAGAGATGACATAGAGATGACGGAGAGATTACATAGAGATGACATAGGGGTGACAAAAAGATGATGTAGATATTACATAGAGATGACAAAAAGATTACGGAGGTATTACATAAAGATGACATAGAGATGACGGAGAGATTACATAGAGATGACATAGAGATGACAGAGAGATTACATAGAGATGATGTAGATATTACATAGAGATGACGTAGATATTACAGAGAGATTACATAGAGATGATGGAGAGATTACATAGAGATGACATAGAGATGATGGAGTGATGATGGAGAGATTACGGAGAGATGATGGAGTGATGATGGAGAGATTACGGAGAGATGATGGAGTGATGATGGAGAGATGATGGAGTGATGATGGAGAGATTACATAGAGATTACATAGAGATGATGGAGAGATGACATAGAGATTACAGAGAGATTAGAGAGATTACATAGAGATTACAGAGAGATTAGAGAGATTACATAGAGATGACGGACAGATGACATAGAGATGACATAGAGATGACGGAGAGATTACATAGAGATGACATAGAGATGACATAGAGATGACACAGCAATGACATAGAGATGACATAAAGATGACGGACAGATGACATAGAGATGACATAGAGATGACGGAGAGATTACATAGAGATGACATAGAGATGACATAGAGATGACGGAGAGATTACATAGAGATGACGTAAAGATGACAGACAGATGACATAGAGATGACATAGAGAAGACATAGATTACATAGGGATGACACAGAGATGACAGAGCGATGACACAGAGAAGACAGAGATTACATAGGGATGACACAGAGATGACAGAGCGATGACACAGGGATGACAGAGATTACATATAGATGACACAGAGATGACAGAGATTACATAGAGATGACACAGAGATTACAGAGATTACATAGGGATGACACAGAGATTACATAGAGATGACACAGAGATTACAGAGATTACATAGAGATGACACAGAGATTACATAGAGATGACGTAAAGATGACGGACAGATGACATAGAGATGATGGAGAGATGACATAGAGATGATGGAGAGATGACATAGAGATGACGGAGAGATTACATAGAGATGACATAGGGGTGACAAAAAGATGATGTAGATATTACATAAAGATGACATAGAGATGACGGAGAGATTACATAGAGATGACATAGAGATGACAGAGAGATTACATAGAGATGACGTAGATATTACAGAGAGATTACGTAGAGATGATGGAGAGATGACATAGAGATGACGTAGAGATGACGTAGAGATTACATAGAGATTACATAGAGATGATGGAGAGATTACATAGAGATGACATAGAGATGATGGAGTGATGATGGAGAGATTACGGAGAGATGATGGAGTGATGATGGAGAGATTACGGAGAGATGATGGAGTGATGATGGAGAGATGATGGAGTGATGATGGAGAGATTACATAGAGATTACATAGAGATGATGGAGAGATGACATAGAGATTACAGAGAGATTAGAGAGATTACATAGAGATTACATAGAGATTAGAGAGATTACATAGAGATGATAGAGAGATTACATAGAGATGATGGAGTGATTACATAGAGATGACACAGAGATGACAGAGATTACATATAGATGACACAGAGATTACATAGGGATGACACAGAGATGACAGAGATTACATAGGGATGACACAGAGATGACAGAGGGATGACACAGGGATGACAGAGATTACATATAGATGACACAGAGATGACAGAGATTACATAGAGATGACACAGAGATTACAGAGATTACATAGGGATGACACAGAGATTACATAGAGATGACACAGAGATTACAGAGATTACATAGAGATGACACAGAGATTACAGAGATTACATAGAGATGACGTAAAGATGACGGACAGATGACATAGAGATGACATAGAGATGACGGAGAGATTACATAGAGATGACATAGGGGTGACAAAAAGATGATGTAGATATTACATAGAGATGACAAAAAGATTACGGAGGTATTACATAAAGATGACATAGAGATGACGGAGAGATTACATAGAGATGATGTAGATATTACATAGAGATGACGTAGATATTACAGAGAGATTACATAGAGATGATGGAGAGATGACATAGAGATGACATAGAGATGATGGAGTGATGATGGAGAGATTACGGAGAGATGATGGAGTGATGATGGAGAGATTACGGAGAGATGATGGAGTGATGATGGAGAGATGATGGAGAGATGATGGAGTGATGATGGAGAGATTACATAGAGATTACATAGAGATGATGGAGAGATGACATAGAGATGATGGAGAGATGACATAGAGATGATGGAGAGATGACATAGAGATTACAATATAAGGCACTGTACACGGCAACCACCTCCCCCATAATGCACTGTACACGGCAACCACCTCCCCCATAATGCACTGTACACAGCAACCACCTCCCCCATAATGCACTGTACACGGCAACCACCTCCCCCATAATGCACTGTACACGGCAACCACCTCTCCCATAATGCACTGTACACGGCAACCACCTCCCCCATAATGCACTGTACACGGCAACCACCTCCCCCATAATGCACTGTACACGGCAACCACCTCCCCATAATGCACTGTACACGGCAACCACCTCCCCCATAATGCACTGTACACGGCAACCACCTCCCCCATAATGCACTGTACACGGCAACCACCTCCCCCATAATGCACTGTACACGGCAACCACCTCCCCCATAATGCACTGTACACGGCAACCACCTCCCCATAATGCGCTGTACACGGCAACCACCTCCCCCATAATGCACTGTACACGGCAACCACCTCCCCATAATGCACTGTACACGGCAACCACCTCCCCCATAATGCACTGTACACGGCAACCACCTCCCCATAATGCACTGTACACGGCAACCACCTCCCCCATAATGCACTGTACACGGCAACCACCTCCCCCATAATGCACTGTACACAGCAACCACCTCTCCCATAATGCCCTGTAATATGTGTTCTTACATGCTGGGTATGAACGTCATGTCCTTGGCTCTGTGTTGTAGAGCTGATAGTTTAGAGATCTGGAGGAACAGCTGTTCAGAGACTTTACCTCTGGGCAGGATGTTCATCAAGCCCTTACGGTAGTCTGGAAGCACCTGTTATAAAGTATATACAGAGCAGACTGTTATAGCTGGTTATAATGCATCATAGTGTTGTTATAGCTGGTTATAATGCATCATAGTGTTGTTATAGCTGGTTATAATGCATCATAGTGTTGTTATAATGCTTCATAGTGTTGTTATAGCTGGTTATAATGCATCATGGTGTTGTTATAGCTGGTTATAATGCATCATAGTGTTGTTATAGCTGGTTATAATGCATCATAGTGTTGTTATACCTGGTTATAATGCATCATAGTGTTGTTATACCTGGTTATAATGCTTCATAGTGTTGTAATACCTGGTTATAATGCATCATGGTGTTGTTATAGCTGGTTATAATGCATCATAGTGTTGTTATAGCTGGTTATAATGCTTCATAGTGTTGTTATACCTGGTTATAATGCATCATCGTGTTGTTATACCTGATTATAATGCTTCATAGTGTTGTTATACCTGGTTATAATGCATCACAGTGTTGTTATAATGCTTCATAGTGTTGTTATACCTGGTTATAATGCTTCATAGTGGTGTTATACCTGGTTATAATGCATCATAGTGTTGTTATACCTGGTTATAATGCATCATAGTGTTTCTATACCTGGTTATAATACATCATCGTGTTGTTATACCTGATTATAATGCTTCATAGTGTTGTTATACCTGGTTATAATGCTTCATAGTGTTGTTATACCTGGTTATAATGCATCATAGTGTTGTTATACCTGGTTATAATGCATCATAGTGTTATACCTGGTTATAATGCATCATAGTGTTGTTATACCTGGTTATAATGCATCATAGTGTTATACCTGGTTATAATGCATCATAGTGTTGTTATACCTGGTTATAATGCATCATAAGGCAGAGCTGGTTATTATACCTGGTTATAATGCATCATAGTGTTGTTATACCTGGTTATAATGCATCATAGTGTTGTTATACCTGGTTATAATGCATCATAGTGTTGTTATACCTGGTTATAATGCTTCATAGTGTTATACCTGGTTATAATGCATCACAGTGTTATACCTGGTTATAATGTATGGTAAGGCAGAGCTGGTTATTATACCTGGTTATAATGTATGGTAAGGCATAGCTGGTTATTATACCTGGTTATAATGCATCATAGTGTTGTTATACCTGGTTATAATGCATCATAGTGTTGTTATACCTGGTTATAATGCATCATAGTGTTGCTATACCTGGTTATAATGCATGGTGACACAGAGCTGGTTATTATACCTGGTTATAATGCATGGTGACACAGAGCTGGTTATTATACCTGGTTATAATGCATGGTGACACAGAGCTGGTTGTTATACCTGGTTATAATGCATGGTGACACAGTGCTGGTTATTATACCTGGTTATAATGCATGGTGACACAGTGCTGGTTATTATACCTGGTTATAATGCATGGTGACACAGAGCTGGTTATTATACCTGGTTATAATGCATGGTAAGGCAGAGCTGGTTATTATACCTGGTTATAATGCATGGTGACACAGAGCTGGTTATTATACCTGGTTATAATGCATGGTGACACAGAGCTGGTTATTATACCTGGTTATAATGCATGGTGACACAGAGCTGGTTATTATACCTGGTTATAATGCATGGTGACACAGAGCTGGTTATTATACCTGGTTATAATGCATGGTGACACAGAGCTGGTTATTATACCTGGTTATAATGCATGGTGACACAGAGCTGGTTGTTATACCTGGTTATAATGCTTCATAGTGTTGTTATACCTGGTTATAATGCTTCATAGTGTTATACCTGGTTATAATGCTTCATAGTGTTATACCTGGTTATAATGCATGGTAAGGCAGAGCTGGTTATTATACCTGGTTATAATGCATCATAAGGCAGAGCTGGTTATTATACCTGGTTATAATGCATGGTGACACAGAGCTCGTTGTCAAATTTGAGCGTCTGTGTCCAGATGACCCTCCTGAACCACAGGCTGTAGTTACTGTCCATTGGCTCCGCCTCCGTAGCAATGTCCAGGATGTACTCCCTCTTATTGAGGGGACGGACATTCTCACCTGCAGACGGACAGACAGACACACATACACAAACTGTAATATTAAAGTATGGACAGTCTGACCTGTAGACAGACAGACAGACAGACAGACAGACAGACAGACAGACAGACAGACAGACAGACAGACAGACAGACAGACAGACAGACAGACAGACAGACCTGTAGACAGACAGACAGACAGACAGACCTGTAGACAGACAGACAGACCTGTAGACAGACAGACAGACAGACAGACCTGTAGACAGACAGACAGATAGACAGACCTGTAGACAGACAGACAGACAGACAGACCTGTAGACAGACAGTAGTATGGACAGTCTGACAATGTGTGTGTGTGTGTGTGTCTGTGTGTGTGTGTGTGTGTGTGTGTGTGTGTGTGTGTGTGTGTGTGTGTGTGTCTGTGTGTGTGTGTGTGTGTGTGTGTGTGTGTGTGTGTGTGTGTGTCTGTGTGTGTGTGTCTGTGTGTGTGTGTGTGTGTGTATACCTCTTTTCGTGACCAGGAAGACAGCGTACTCGTCAACGGCCTCCAGTCTGTGTAGACCCATCTCGTAACACAGCTCCTCTATCACGTCCAGCGCCACCTGCAGCACAGGAGGACAAATGATCAGCACCCACAGAGTGTATACACACAATACACAGAGAGAGAGAGAGACTCTGTCATACACAGAGAGAGAGAGACTCTGTAATACACAGAGAGAGAGAGAGACTAGGTAATACACAGGGAGAGAGAGACTCTGTCAAACACAGGGAGAGAGAGACTCTGTCAAACACAGGGAGAGAGAGACTAGGTAATACACAGGGAGAGAGAGACTGTCAAACACAGGGAGAGAGAGACTCTGTAATACACAGGGAGAGAGAGACTCTGTAATACACAGGGAGAGAGAGACTCTGTCAAACACAGGGAGAGAGAGACTAGGTAATACACAGGGAGAGAGAGACTCTGTCATACACAGAGAGAGAGAGACTCTGTAATAAACAGGGAGAGAGAGACTCTGTCAAACACAGGGAGAGAGAGACTAGGTAATACATAGAGAGAGAGAGACTCTGTCATACACAGAGAGAGAGAGACTCTGTCATACACAGGGAGAGAGAGACTCTGTCAAAAACAGGGAGAGAGAGACTCTGTCATACACAGGGAGAGAGAGACTCTGTAATACACAGAGAGAGAGAGACTAGGTAATACACAGAGAGAGAGAGACTCTGTCATACACAGAGAGAGAGAGACTCTGTCATACACAGGGAGAGAGAGACTCTGTCAAAAACAGGGAGAGAGAGACTAGTTAATACACAGAGAGAGAGAGACTCTGTCATACACAGAGAGAGAGACTCTGTCATACACAGGGAGAGAGAGACTCTGTCAAACACAGGGAGAGAGAGACTAGGTAATACACAGAGAGAGAGAGACTCTGTCATACACAGAGAGAGAGACTCTGTCAAACACAGGGAGAGAGAGACTCTGTCATACACAGGGAGAGAGAGACTCTGTAATACACAGGGAGAGAGAGACTCTGTCAAACACAGAAATACACAGAGATACACACAATCAGAACCCACTGTAATACACAGAGAGACACACAATCAGAACCAACTGTAATACACAGAGATACACACAATCAGAACCAACTGTAATACACAGAGATACACACAATCAGAACCAACTGTAAAACACAGAGATACACACAATCAGAACCCACTGTAATACACAGAGATACACACAATCAGAACCGACTGTAATACACAGAGATACACACAATCAGAACCAACTGTAATACACAGAGATACACACAATCAGAACCCACTGTAATACACAGAGATACACACAATCAGAACCAACTGTAATACACAGAGATACACACAATCAGAACCCACTGTAATACACAGAGATACACACAATCAGAACCCACTGTAATACACAGAGATACACACAATCAGAACCCACTGTAATACACAGAGATACACACAATCAGAACCCACTGTAATACACAGAGATACACACAATCAGAACCCACTGTAATACACAGAGATACACACAATCAGAACCCACTGTAATACACAGAGATACACACAATCAGAACCCACTGTAATACACAGAGATACACACAATCAGCACCCACTGTAATACACAGAGATACACACAATCAGAACCAACTGTAATACACAGAGATACACACAATCAGAACCAACTGTAATACACAGAGATACACACAATCAGAACCCACTGTAATACACAGAGATACACACAATCAGAACCCACTGTAATACACAGAGATACACACAATCAGAACCCACTGTAATACACAGAGATACACACAATCAGAACCCACTGTAATACACAGAGATACACACAATCAGAACCCACTGTAATACACAGAGATACACACAATCAGAACCAACTGTAATACACAGAGATACACACAATCAGAACCCACTGTAATACACAGAGATACACACAATCAGAACCCACTGTAATACACAGAGATACACACAATCAGAACCCACTGTAACAACACAGTCTAGTAGACACAGAGACAGAAGGGAACAGACACAGTCTAGTAGACTCAGAGACAGAAGGGAACAGACACAGTCTAGTAGACTGACAGAGACCGAAGGGAACAGACACAGTCTAGTAGACTCAGAGACCGAAGGGAACAGACACAGTCTAGTAGACTCAGAGACAGAAGGGAACAGACACAGTCTAGTAGACTCAGAGACAGAAGGGAACAGACACAGTCTAGTAGACTCAGAGACAGAAGGGAACAACACAGTCTAGTAGACTCAGAGACAGAAGGGAACAGACACAGTCTAGTAGACTGACAGAGACAGAAGGGAACAGACACAGTCTAGTAGACTGACAGAGACAGAAGGGAACAGACACAATCTAGTAGACTCAGAGACAGAAGGGAACAACACAGTCTAGTAGACTCAGAGACAGAAGGGAACAGACACAGTCTAGTAGACTCAGAGACAGAAGGGAACAGACACAGTCTAGTAGACTCAGAGACCGAAGGGAACAGACACAGTCTAGTAGACTCAGAGACAGAAGGGAACAGACACAGTCTAGTAGACTCAGAGACAGAAGGGAACAGACACAGTCTATGAGACTCACAGAGCACGTCTTGATCTTCAGGTGTCGTTCGATGCCTCCTGGGAACAGGAACAGTTGTCGCTTGGAGCTCCTCCCCGCCTGTTAGAGGTCAAGGGGTTAGACAGTAGAGATCAGGGGTTAGACATTAGAGATCAGGGGTTAGACAGTAGAGATCAGGGGTTAGACAGTAGAGATCAGGGGTTAGACAGTAGAGATCAGGGGTTAGACAGTAGAGATCAGGGGTTAGACAGTAGAGATCAGGGGTTAGACAGTAGAGGTTAGACAGTAGAGATCAGGGGTTAGACAGTAGAGATCAGGGGTTAGACAGTAGAGGTTAGACAGTAGAGATCAGGGGTTAGACAGTAGAGATCAGGGGTTAGACAGTAGAGATCAGGGGTTAGACAGTAGAGATCAGGGGTTAGACAGTAGAGGTCAGGGGTTAGACAGTAGAGATCAGGGGTTAGACAGTAGAGATCAGGGGTTAGACAGTAGAGGTTAGACAGTAGAGATCAGGGGTTAGACAGTAGAGATCAGGGGTTAGACAGTAGAGATCAGGGGTTAGACAGTAGAGATCAGGGGTTAGACAGTAGAGGTCAGGGGTTAGACAGTAGAGGTTAGACAGTAGAGGTCAGGGGTTAGACAGTAGAGATCAGGGGTTAGACAGTAGAGATCAGGGGTTAGACAGTAGAGATCAGGGGTTAGACAGTAGAGATCAGGGGTTAGACAGTAGAGATCAGGGGTTAGACAGTAGAGGTCAGGGGTTAGACAGTAGAGAGCAGGGGTTAGACAGTAGAGGTTAGACAGTAGAGATCAGGGGTTAGACAGTAGAGATCAGAGGTTAGACAGTAGAGATCAGGGGTTAGACAGTAGAGGTCAGGGGTTAGACAGTAGAGGTTAGACAGTAGAGATCAGGGGTTAGACAGTAGAGACCAGGGGTCAGGGGTTAGACAGTAGAGGTCAGGGGTTAGACAGTAGAGGTCAGGGGTTAGACAGTAGAGGTTAGACAGTAGAGATCAGGGGTTAGACAGTAGAGATCAGGGGTTAGACAGTAGAGATCAGGGGTTAGACAGTAGAGGTTAGACAATAGAGGTCAGGGGTTAGACAGTAGAGATCAGGGGTCAGGGGTCAGACAGTAGAGTTCAGGGGTTAGACAGTAGAGATCAGGGGTTAGACAGTAGAGGTCAGGGGTTAGACAGTAGAGGTCAGGGGTTAGACAGTAGAGATCAGGGGTTAGACAGTAGAGGTCAGGGGTTAGACAGTAGAGATCAGGGGTTAGACAGTAGAGATCAGGGGTTAGAGGTCAGGGGTTAGACAGTAGAGATCAGGGGTTAGAGGTCAGGGGTTAGACAGTAGAGGTCAGGGGTTAGACAGTAGAGGTCAGGGGTTAGACAGTAGAGATCAGGGGTTAGACAGTAGAGGTTAGACAGTAGAGATCAGGGGTTAGACAGTAGAGATCAGGGGTTAGACAGTAGAGATCAGGGGTTAGACAGTAGAGATCAGGGGTTAGACAGTAGAGGTTAGACAGTAGAGGTCAGGGGTTAGACAGTAGAGATCAGGGGTCAGGGGTCAGACAGTAGAGTTCAGGGGTTAGACAGTAGAGATCAGGGGTTAGACAGTAGAGGTCAGGGGTTAGACAGTAGAGGTCAGGGGTTAGACAGTAGAGATCAGGGGTTAGACAGTAGAGGTCAGGGGTTAGACAGTAGAGATCAGGGGCTAGACAGTAGAGATCAGGGGTTAGAGGTCAGGGGTTAGACAGTAGAGATCAGGGGTTAGACAGTAGAGATCAGGGGTTAGACAGTAGAGATCAGGGGTTAGACAGTAGAGATCAGGGGTTAGACAGTAGAGATCAGGGGTTAGACAGTAGAGATCAGGGGTTAGACAGTAGAGGTCAGGGGTTAGACAGTAGAGGTCAGGGGTTAGACAGTAGAGATCAGGGGTTAGACAGTAGAGATCAGGGGTTAGACAGTAGAGATCAGGGGTTAGACAGTAGAGGTCAGGGGTTAGACAGTAGAGGTCAGGGGTTAGACAGTAGAGGTCAGGGGTTAGACAGTAGAGGTTAGACAGTAGAGGTTAGACAGTAGAGGTCAGGGGTTAGACAGAGGTCAGGGGTTAGACATTAGAGGTCAGGGGTTAGACAGTAGAGATCAGGGGTTAGACAGTAGAGATCAGGGGTTAGACAGTAGAGATCAGGGGTTAGACAGTAGAGGTCAGGGGTTAGACAGTAGAGATCAGGGGTTAGACAGTAGAGGTTAGACAGTAGAGATCAGGGGTTAGACAGTAGAGGTCAGGGGTTAGACAGTAGAGATCAGGGGTTAGACAGTAGAGATCAGGGGTTAGACAGTAGAGATCAGGGGTTAGACAGTAGAGATCAGGGGTTAGACAGTAGAGATCAGGGGTTAGACAGTAGAGATCAGGGGTTAGACAGTAGAGATCAGGGGTTAGACAGTAGAGGTCAGGGGTTAGACAGTAGAGATCAGGGGTTAGACAGTAGAGATCAGGGGTTAGACAGTAGAGGTCAGCGGTTAGACAGTAGAGGTTAGGGGTTAGACAGTAGAGATCAGGGGTTAGACAGTAGAGATCAGGGGTTAGACAGTAGAGGTTAGACAGTAGAGGTCAGGGGTTAGACAGTAGAGGTCAGGGGTTAGACAGTAGAGATCAGGGGTTAGACAGTAGAGCTCAGGGGTTAGACAGTAGAGATCAGGGGTTAGACAGTAGAGATCAGGGGTTAGACAGTAGAGGTCAGGGGTTAGACAGTAGAGGTCAGGGGTTAGACAGTAGAGATCAGGGGTTAGACAGTAGAGATCAGGGGTTAGACAGTAGAGGTCAGGGGTTAGACAGTAGAGGTTAGGCAGTAGAGGTTAGACAGTAGAGATCAGGGGTTAGACAGAGGTCAGGGGTTAGACATTAGAGGTCAGGGGTTAGACAGTAGAGGTCAGGGGTTAGACAGTAGAGGTCAGGGGTTAGACAGTAGAGGTCAGGGGTTAGACAGTAGAGATCAGGGGTTAGACAGTAGAGATCAGGGGTTAGACAGAGGTCAGGGGTTAGACATTAGAGGTCAGGGGTTAGACAGTAGAGATCAGGGGTTAGACAGTAGAGATCAGGGGTTAGACAGTAGAGATCAGGGGTTAGACAGTAGAGGTCAGGGGTTAGACAGTAGAGATCAGGGGTTAGACAGTAGAGATCAGGGGTTAGACAGTAGAGATCAGGGGTTAGACAGTAGAGATCAGGGGTTAGACAGTAGAGATCAGGGGTTAGACAGTAGAGGTCAGCGGTTAGACAGTAGAGGTCAGGGGTTAGACAGTAGAGATCAGGGGTTAGACAGTAGAGATCAGGGGTTAGACAGTAGAGATCAGGGGTTAGACAGTAGAGGTTAGACAGTAGAGGTCAGGGGTTAGACAGTAGAGATCAGGGGTTAGACAGTAGAGGTTAGACAGTAGAGGTTAGACAGTAGAGGTTAGACAGTAGAGATCAGGGGTTAGACAGTAGAGATCAGGGGTTAGACAGTAGAGATCAGGGGTTAGACATTAGAGGTCAGGGGTTAGACAGTAGAGGTCAGGGGTTAGACAGTAGAGATCAGGGGTTAGACAGTAGAGGTTAGACAGTAGAGATCAGGGGTTAGACAGTAGAGGTCAGGGGTTAGACAGTAGAGATCAGGGGTTAGACAGTAGAGGTCAGGGGTTAGACAGTAGAGGTTAGACAGTAGAGATCAGGGGTTAGACAGTAGAGGTCAGGGGTTAGACAGTAGAGGTCAGGGGTTAGACAGTAGAGATCAGGGGTTAGACAGTAGAGATCAGGGGTTAGACAGTAGAGATCAGGGGTTAGACAGTAGAGATCAGGGGTTAGACAGTAGAGGTCAGGGGTTAGACAGTAGAGATCAGGGGTTAGACAGTAGAGATCAGGGGTTAGACAGTAGAGGTCAGGGGTTAGACAGTAGAGATCAGGGGTTAGACAGTAGAGGTTAGACAGTAGAGATCAGGGGTTAGACAGTAGAGATCAGGGGTTAGACAGTAGAGATCAGGGGTTAGACAGTGGAGGTCAGGGGTTAGACAGGGGTTAGACAGTAGAGATCAGGGTTAGACAGTAGAGGTCAGGGGTTAGACAGTAGAGGTCAGGGGTTAGACAGTAGAGATCAGGGGTTAGACAGTAGAGATCAGGGTTAGACAGTAGAGATCAGGGGTTAGACAGTAGAGATCAGGGTTAGACAGTAGAGGTCAGGGGTTAGACAGTAGAGATCAGGGGTTAGACAGTAGAGATCAGGGGTTAGACAGTAGAGGTCAGGGGTTAGACAGTAGAGGTCAGGGGTTAGACAGTAGAGATCAGGGGTTGTAGACAGTAGAGATCTGGGTAAATGTTGTAGACAGTAGAGATCAGGGGTTAGACAGTAGAGATCAGAGGTTAGACAGTAGAGATCAGGGGTTAGACAGTAGAGGTCAGGGGTTAGACAGTAGAGATCAGGGGTTAGACAGTAGAGATCAGGGGTTAGACAGTAGAGATCAGGGGTTAGACAGTAGAGATCTGAGGTTAGACAGTAGAGATCAGGGGTTAGACAGTAGAGAACAGGGGTTAGACAGTAGAGGTCAGGGGTTAGACAGTAGAGGTCAGGGGTTAGACAGTAGAGGTCAGGGGTTAGACAGTAGAGGTCAGGGGTTAGACAGTAGAGATCAGGGGTTAGACAGTAGAGATCAGAGGTTAGACAGTAGAGGTCAGGGGTTAGACAGTAGAGATCAGGGGTTAGACAGTAGAGGTTAGACAGTAGAGGTTAGACAGTAGAGGTTAGACAGTAGAGATCAGGGGTTAGACAGTAGAGATCAGGGGTTAGACAGTAGAGATCAGGGGTTAGACATTAGAGGTCAGGGGTTAGACAGTAGAGGTCAGGGGTTAGACAGTAGAGATCAGGGGTTAGACAGTAGAGGTTAGACAGTAGAGATCAGGGGTTAGACAGTAGAGGTCAGGGGTTAGACAGTAGAGATCAGGGGTTAGACAGTAGAGGTTAGACAGTAGAGGTCAGGGGTTAGACAGTAGAGATCAGGGGTTAGACAGTAGAGGTTAGACAGTAGAGGTTAGACAGTAGAGGTTAGACAGTAGAGATCAGGGGTTAGACAGTAGAGATCAGGGGTTAGACAGTAGAGATCAGGGGTTAGACAGTAGAGGTCAGGGGTTAGACAGTAGAGGTCAGGGGTTAGACAGTAGAGATCAGGGGTTAGGGAGGTTAGACAGTAGAGATCAGGGGTTAGACAGTAGAGGTCAGGGGTTAGACAGTAGAGATCAGGGGTTAGACAGTAGAGGTCAGGGGTTAGACAGTAGAGATCAGGGGTTAGACAGTAGAGGTCAGGGGTTAGACAGTAGAGGTCAGGGGTTAGACAGTAGAGATCAGGGGTTAGACAGTAGAGATCAGGGGTTAGACAGTAGAGATCAGGGGTTAGACAGTAGAGATCAGGGGTTAGACAGTAGAGGTCAGGGGTTAGACAGTAGAGATCAGGGGTTAGACAGTAGAGATCAGGGGTTAGACAGTAGAGGTCAGGGGTTAGACAGTAGAGATCAGGGGTTAGACAGTAGAGGTTAGACAGTAGAGATCAGGGGTTAGACAGTAGAGGTCAGGGGTTAGACAGTAGAGATCAGGGGTTAGACAGTGGAGGTCAGGGGTTAGACAGTAGAGGTTAGACAGTAGAGATCAGGGGTTAGACAGTAGAGGTCAGGGGTTAGACAGTAGAGGTCAGGGGTTAGACAGTAGAGATCAGGGATTAGACAGTAGAGATCAGGGGTTAGACAGTAGAGATCAGGGGTTAGACAGTAGAGATCAGGGGTTAGACAGTAGAGGTCAGGGGTTAGACAGTAGAGATCAGGGGTTAGACAGTAGAGATCAGGGGTTAGACAGTAGAGGTCAGGGGTTAGACAGTAGAGGTCAGGGGTTAGACAGTAGAGATCAGGGGTTGTAAGTTAGGATAAGTAGAGAAATCAGGGTAGACAGTAGACAGGGGTTAGAGTAGAGATCAGGGGTTAGACAGTAGAGATCAGGGGAGATCAGGGTTAGACAGTAGAGATCAGGGGTTAGACAGTAGAGATCAGGGGTTAGACAGTAGAGATCAGGGGTTAGACAGTAGAGATCAGGGTTAGACAGTAGAGATCAGGGTTAGACAGTAGAGATCAGGGGTTAGACAGTAGAGATCAGGGGTTAGACAGTAGAGATCAGGGTTAGACAGTAGAGATCAGGGGTTAGACAGTAGAGATCAGGGGTTAGACAGTAGAGATCAGGGGTTAGACAGTAGAGGTCAGGGTTAGACAGTAGAGATCAGGGGTTAGACAGTAGAGATCAGGGGTTAGACAGTAGAGATCAGGGGTTAGACAGTAGAGATCAGGGGTTAGACAGTAGAGATCAGGGGTTAGACAGTTAGACAGTAGAGATCAGGGGTTAGACAGTAGAGATCAGGGTTAGACAGTAGAGGGTTAGACAGTAGAGATCAGGGGTTAGACAGTAGAGGTTAGACAGTAGAGATCAGGGTTAGACAGTAGAGATCAGGGGTTAGACAGTAGAGATCAGGGTTAGACAGTAGAGATCAGGGTTAGACAGTAGAGATCAGGGGTTAGACAGTAGAGATCAGGGGTTAGACAGTAGAGGTCAGGGTTAGACAGTAGAGATCAGGGTTAGACAGTAGAGATCAGGGGTTAGACAGTAGAGATCAGGGGTTAGACAGTAGAGATCAGGGGTTAGACAGTAGAGGTCAGGGGTTAGACAGTAGAGATCAGGGGTTAGACAGTAGAGATCAGGGGTTAGACAGTAGAGGTCAGGGTTAGACAGTAGAGATCAGGGGTTAGACAGTAGAGATCAGGGGTTAGACAGTAGAGATCAGGGGTTAGACAGTAGAGATCAGGGGTTAGACAGTAGAGATCAGGGTTAGACAGTAGAGGGTTAGACAGTAGAGATCAGGGGTTAGACAGTAGAGATCAGGGGTTAGACAGTAGAGGTTTAGACAGTAGAGATCAGGGGTTAGACAGTAGAGATCAGGGTTAGACAGTAGAGATCAGGGGTTAGACAGTAGAGATCAGGGGTTAGACAGTAGAGATCAGGGGTTAGACAGTAGAGAGGTCAGGGTTAGACAGTTCAGGGGTTAGACAGTAGAGACAGTAGAGATCAGGGTTAGACAGTAGTAGAGATCAGGGGTTAGACAGTAGAGATCAGGGGTTAGACAGTAGAGATCAGGGGTTAGACAGTAGAGGTCAGGGTTAGACAGTAGAGATCAGGGGTTAGACAGTAGAGATCAGGGGTTAGACAGTAGAGATCAGGGTTAGACAGTAGGGTTAGAGAGATCAGGGGTTAGACAGTAGAGATCAGGGGTTAGACAGTAGAGATCAGGGGTTAGACAGTAGAGATCAGGGGTTAGACAGTAGAGGTCAGGGGTTAGACAGTAGAGGTCAGGGGTTAGACAGTAGAGATCAGGGGTTAGACAGTAGAGATCAGGGGTTAGACAGTAGAGATCAGGGGTTAGACAGTAGAGATCAGGGTTAGACAGTAGAGATCAGGGTTAGACAGTAGAGATCAGGGGTTAGACAGTAGAGATCAGGGTTAGACAGTAGAGATCAGGGGTTAGACAGTAGAGATCAGGGTTAGACAGTAGAGATCAGGGGTTAGACAGTAGAGGTCAGGGGTTAGACAGTAGAGGTCAGGGGTTAGACAGTAGAGATCAGGGTTAGACAGTAGAGATCAGGGGTTAGACAGTAGAGATCAGGGTTAGACAGTAGAGATCAGGGGTTAGACAGTAGAGATCAGGGTTAGACAGTAGAGGTCAGGGGTTAGACAGTAGAGATCAGGGTTAGACAGTAGAGATCAGGGGTTAGGGTTACAGTAGAGATCAGGGGTTAGACAGTAGAGATCAGGGTTAGACAGTTAGACAGTAGAGATCAGGGGTTAGACAGTAGAGATCAGGGGTTAGACAGTAGAGATCAGGGGTTAGACAGTAGAGATCAGGGGTTAGACAGTAGAGATCAGGGTTAGACAGTAGAGGTCAGGGGTTAGACAGTAGAGATCAGGGTTAGACAGTAGAGATCAGGGGTTAGACAGTAGAGATCAGGGGTTAGACAGTCAGGGGTTAGACAGTAGAGATCAGGGGTTAGACAGTAGAGATCAGGGGTTAGACAGTAGAGATCAGGGGTTAGACAGTAGAGATCAGGGTTAGACAGTAGAGGTCAGGGGTTAGACAGTAGAGATCAGGGGTTAGACAGTAGAGATCAGGGGTTAGACAGTAGAGATCAGGGGTTAGACAGTAGAGATCAGGGGTTAGACAGTAGAGGTCAGGGGTTAGACAGTAGAGGTCAGGGGTTAGACAGTAGAGATCAGGGGTTAGACAGTAGAGATCAGGGGTTAGACAGTAGAGATCAGGGGTTAGACAGTAGAGATCAGGGGTTAGACAGTAGAGATCAGGGGTTAGACAGTAGAGATCAGGGGTTAGACAGTAGAGATCAGGGGTTAGACAGTAGAGATCAGGGGTTAGACAGTAGAGATCAGGGGTTAGACAGTAGAGATCAGGGGTTAGACAGTAGAGATCAGGGGTTAGACAGTAGAGATCAGGGTTAGACAGTAGAGATCAGGGGTTAGACAGTAGAGATCAGGGTTAGACAGTAGAGATCAGGGGTTAGACAGTAGAGATCAGGGGTTAGACAGTAGAGATCAGGGGTTAGACAGTAGAGATCAGGGGTTAGACAGTAGAGATCAGGGTTAGTTAGACAGTAGAGATCAGGGGTTAGACAGTAGAGATCAGGGTTAGACAGTAGAGATCAGGGGTTAGACAGTAGAGGTCAGGGGTTAGACAGTAGAGATCAGGGGTTAGACAGTAGAGGTTAGACAGTAGAGATCAGGGGTTAGACAGTAGAGATCAGGGGTTAGACAGTAGAGATCAGGGGTTAGACAGTAGAGAGGGTTAGACAGTAGAGGTCAGGGGTTAGACAGTAGAGATCAGGGGTTAGACAGTAGAGGTCAGGGGTTAGACAGTAGAGATCAGGGGTTAGACAGTAGAGGTTAGACAGTAGAGATCAGTTAGACAGTAGAGATCAGGGGTTAGACAGTAGAGATCAGGGTTAGACAGTAGAGATCAGGGGTTAGACAGTAGAGGTCAGGGGTTAGACAGTAGAGGTTAGACAGTAGAGATCAGGGGTTAGACAGTAGAGATCAGGGGTTAGACAGTAGAGATCAGGGGTTAGACAGTAGAGATCAGGGGTTAGACAGTAGAGGTCAGGGGTTAGACAGTAGAGGTCAGGGGTTAGACAGTAGAGATCAGGGTTAGACAGTAGAGATCAGGGGTTAGACAGTAGAGATCAGGGGTTAGACAGTAGAGATCAGGGGTTAGACAGTAGAGGACAGATCAGGGGTTAGACAGTAGAGATCAGGGGTTAGACAGTAGAGATCAGGGGTTAGACAGTAGAGGTCAGGGTTAGACAGTAGAGATCAGGGGTTAGACAGTAGAGGTTAGACAGTAGAGATCAGGGTTAGACAGTAGAGATCAGGGGTTAGACAGTAGAGATCAGGGGTTAGACAGTAGAGGTTAGACAGGGATCAGGGTTAGACAGTAGAGATCAGGGGTTAGACAGTAGAGATCAGGGGTTAGACAGTAGAGATCAGGGTTAGACAGTAGAGATCAGGGGTTAGACAGTAGAGGTCAGGGTTAGACAGTAGAGATCAGGGGTTAGACAGTAGAGGTCAGGGTTAGACAGTAGAGGTCAGGGTTAGACAGTAGAGATCAGGGGTTAGACAGTAGAGATCAGGGGTTAGACAGTAGAGATCAGGGGTTAGACAGGGGTTAGACAGTAGAGATCAGGGGTTAGACAGTAGAGATCAGGGGTTAGACAGTAGAGATCAGGGGTTAGACAGTAGAGATCAGGGGTTAGACAGTAGAGGTCAGGGGTTAGACAGTAGAGGTCAGGGGTTAGACAGTAGAGATCAGGGGTTAGACAGTAGAGATCAGGGGTTAGACAGTAGAGATCAGGCGTTAGACAGTAGAGATCAGGGGTTAGACAGTAGAGATCAGGGGTTAGACAGTAGAGATCAGGGGTTAGACAGTAGAGATCAGGGGTTAGACAGTAGAGATCAGGGGTTAGACAGTAGAGATCAGGGGTTAGACAGTAGAGATCAGGGGTTAGACAGTAGAGATCAGGGTTAGACAGTAGAGATCAGGGGTTAGACAGTAGAGGGGGTTAGACAGTAGAGGTCAGGGGTTAGACAGTAGAGGTCAGGGGTTAGACAGTAGAGATCAGGGGTTAGACAGTAGAGATCAGGGGTTAGACAGTAGAGATCAGGGGTTAGACAGTAGAGATCAGGGGTTAGACAGTAGAGATCAGGGTTAGACAGTAGAGATCAGGGTTAGACAGTAGAGATCAGGGGTTAGGTAGAGATCAGGGGTTAGACAGTAGAGATCAGGGGTTAGACAGTAGAGGTTAGACAGTAGAGATCAGGGGTTAGACAGTAGAGATCAGGGGTTAGACAGTAGAGATCAGGGTTAGACAGTAGAGGTTAGTAGAGATCAGGGTTAGACAGTAGAGATCAGGGTTAGACAGTAGAGATCAGGGGTTAGACAGTAGAGATCAGGGGTTAGACAGTAGAGATCAGGGTTAGACAGTAGAGATCAGGGGTTAGACAGTAGAGATCAGGGTTAGACAGTAGAGATCAGGGGTTAGACAGTAGAGATCAGGGGTTAGACAGTAGAGATCAGGGTTAGACAGTAGAGATCAGGGGTTAGACAGTAGAGGTCAGGGGTTAGACAGTAGAGATCAGGGTTAGACAGTAGAGACAGTAGAGATCAGGGTTAGACAGTAGAGATCAGGGTTAGACAGTAGAGATCAGGGGTTAGACAGTAGAGATCAGGGGTTAGACAGTAGAGATCAGGGGTTAGACAGTAGAGATCAGGGGTTAGACAGTAGAGATCAGGGGTTAGACAGTAGAGATCAGGGTTAGACAGTAGAGGTCAGGGTTAGACAGTAGAGGTCAGGGGTTAGACAGTAGAGATCAGGGGTTAGACAGTAGAGGTCAGGGGGGGTTAGACAGTAGAGATCAGGGGTTAGACAGTAGAGATCAGGGGTTAGACAGTAGAGATCAGGGGTTAGACAGTAGAGATCAGGGGTTAGACAGTAGAGATCAGGGGTTAGACAGTAGAGATCAGGGGTTAGACAGTAGAGGTCAGGGTTAGACAGTAGAGGTCAGGGGTTAGACAGTAGAGATCAGGGGTTAGACAGTAGAGATCAGGGGTTAGACAGTAGAGATCAGGGGTTAGACAGTAGAGATCAGGGGTTAGACAGTAGAGATCAGGGTTAGACAGTAGAGATCAGGGGTTAGACAGTAGAGATCAGGGTTAGACAGTTCAGGGGTTAGACAGTAGAGATCAGGGGTTAGACAGTAGAGATCAGGGGTTAGACAGTAGAGATCAGAGGTTAGACAGTAGAGATCAGGGGTTAGACAGTAGAGATCAGGGTTAGACAGTAGAGGTCAGGGGTTAGACAGTAGAGGTCAGGGTTAGACAGTAGAGATCAGGGGTTAGACAGTAGAGATCAGGGGTTAGACAGTAGAGATCAGGGGTTAGACAGTAGAGATCAGGGGTTAGACAGTAGAGATCAGGGGTTAGACAGTAGAGATCAGGGGTTAGACAGTAGAGATCAGGGTTAGACAGTAGAGATCAGGGGTTAGACAGTAGAGATCAGGGGTTAGACAGTAGAGATCAGGGTTCAGACAGTAGAGATCAGGGGTTAGACAGTAGAGATCAGGGGTTAGACAGTAGAGGTCAGGGGTTAGACAGTAGAGATCAGGGGTTAGACAGTAGAGATCAGGGGTTAGACAGTAGAGATTAGACAGTAGAGGTTAGACAGTAGAGATCAGGGGTTAGACAGTAGAGATCAGGGGTTAGACAGTAGAGATCAGGGGTTAGACAGTAGAGGTCAGGGGTTAGACAGTAGAGATCAGAGGTTAGACAGTAGAGATCAGGGGTTAGACAGTAGAGATCAGGGTTAGACAGTAGAGATCAGGGGTTAGACAGTAGAGATCAGGGGTTAGACAGTAGAGATCAGGGGTTAGACAGTAGAGATCAGGGGTTAGACAGTAGAGATCAGGGGTTAGACAGTAGAGATCAGGGGTTAGACAGTAGAGATCAGAGATCAGGGGGTTAGACAGTAGAGATCAGGGGTTAGACAGTAGAGATCAGGGTTAGACAGTAGAGATCAGGGGTTAGACAGTAGAGATCAGGGGTTAGACAGTAGAGATCAGGGGTTAGACAGTAGAGATCAGGGTTAGACAGTAGAGATCAGGGGTTAGACAGTAGAGGTCAGGGGTTAGACAGTAGAGATCAGGGGTTAGACAGTAGAGATCAGGGGTTAGGGGTTAGACAGTAGAGATCAGGGGTTAGACAGTAGAGATCAGGGTTAGACAGTAGAGATCAGGGGTTAGACAGTAGAGATCAGGGGTTAGACAGTAGAGATCAGGGGTTAGACAGTAGAGATCAGGGGTTAGACAGTAGAGATCAGGGGTTAGACAGTAGAGATCAGGGGTTAGACAGTAGAGATCAGGGTTAGACAGTAGAGGTCAGGGGTTAGACAGTAGAGATCAGGGGTTAGACAGTAGAGATCAGGGGTTAGACAGTAGAGATCAGGGGTTAGACAGTAGAGATCAGGGGTTAGACAGTAGAGATCAGGGGTTAGACAGTAGAGGTCAGGGGTTAGACAGTAGAGATCAGGGGTTAGACAGTAGAGATCAGGGGTTAGACAGTAGAGGTCAGGGGTTAGACAGTAGAGATCAGGGGTTAGACAGTAGAGATCAGGGTTAGACAGTAGAGATCAGGGGTTAGACAGTAGAGATCAGGGGTTAGACAGTAGAGATCAGGGTTAGACAGTAGAGATCAGGGGTTAGACAGTAGAGATCAGGGGTTAGACAGTAGAGACAGTCAGGGGTTAGACAGTAGAGATCAGGGGTTAGACAGGAGGTCAGGGGTTAGACAGTTAGACAGTCAGGGGTTAGACAGTAGAGATCAGGGTTAGACAGTAGAGGTCAGGGGTTAGACAGTAGAGATCAGGAGGTTAGACAGTAGAGATCAGGGGTTAGACAGTAGAGATCAGGGGTTAGACAGTAGAGATCAGGGGTTAGACAGTAGAGATCAGGGGTTAGACAGTAGAGATCAGGGGTTAGACAGTAGAGATCAGGGGTTAGACAGTAGAGATCAGGGGTTAGACAGTAGAGATCAGGGTTAGACAGTAGAGATCAGGGTTAGACAGTAGAGATCAGGGGTTAGACAGTAGAGATCAGGGGTTAGACAGTAGAGATCAGGGTTAGACAGTAGAGATCAGGGTTAGACAGTAGAGATCAGGGGTTAGACAGTAGAGATCAGGGGTTAGACAGTAGAGATCAGGGGTTAGACAGTAGAGATCAGGGTTAGACAGTAGAGATCAGGGTTAGACAGTAGATCAGGGGTTAGACAGTAGAGGTCAGGGGTTAGACAGTAGAGGTCAGGGGTTAGACAGTAGAGATCAGGGGTTAGACAGTAGAGATCAGGGGTTAGACAGTAGAGATCAGGGGTTAGAGATCAGGGTTAGACAGTAGAGATCAGGGGTTAGACAGTAGAGATCAGGGGTTAGACAGTAGAGATCAGGGGTTAGACAGTAGAGATCAGGGTTAGACAGTAGAGATCAGGGGTTAGACAGTAGAGGTCAGGGGTTAGACAGTAGAGATCAGGGTTAGGGGTTTAGACAGTAGAGATCAGGGGTTAGACAGTAGAGATCAGGGGTTAGACAGTAGAGATCAGGGGTTAGACAGTAGAGATCAGGGGTTAGACAGTAGAGATCAGGGGTTAGACAGTAGAGATCAGGGGAGATTAGACAGTAGAGATCAGGGGTTAGACAGTAGAGGTCAGGGGTTAGACAGTAGAGGTCAGGGTTAGACAGTAGAGATCAGGGGTTGGACAGTAGAGATCAGGGGTTAGACAGTAGAGATCAGGGTTAGACAGTAGAGATCAGGGGTTAGACAGTAGAGATCAGGGGTTAGACAGTAGAGATCAGGGGTTAGACAGTAGAGGTCAGGGGTTAGACAGTAGAGATCAGGGGTTACAGTAGAGATCAGGGGTTAGACAGTAGAGATCAGGGGTTAGACAGTAGAGATCAGGGGTTAGACAGTAGAGATCAGGGTTAGACAGTAGAGATCAGGGGTTAGACAGTAGAGGTCAGGGGTTAGACAGTAGAGATCAGGGGTTAGACAGTAGAGATCAGGGTTAGACAGGAGATCAGGGTTAGACAGTAGAGATCAGGGGTTAGACAGTAGAGGTCAGGGTTAGACAGTAGAGATCAGGGGACAGTTAGGGGTTACAGTCAGAGATCAGGGGTTAGACAGTAGAGATCAGGGGTTAGACAGTAGAGGGGTTAGACAGTAGAGATCAGGGGTTAGACAGTAGAGGTCAGGGTTAGACAGTAGAGGTCAGGGGTTAGACAGTAGAGATCAGGGGTTAGACAGTAGAGATCAGGGGTTAGACAGTAGAGATCAGGGGTTAGACAGTAGAGATCAGGGGTTAGACAGTAGAGATCAGGGGTTAGACAGTTAGACAGTAGAGATCAGGGGTTAGACAGTAGAGATCAGGGGTTAGACAGTAGAGATCAGGGGTTAGACAGTAGAGATCAGGGGTTAGACAGTAGAGATCAGGGGTTAGACAGTAGAGGTCAGGGGTTAGACAGTAGAGATCAGGGGTTAGACAGTAGAGATCAGGGGTTAGACAGTAGAGATCAGAGGTTAGACAGTAGAGATCAGGGGTTAGACAGTAGAGATCAGGGGTTAGACAGTAGAGATCAGGGGTTAGACAGTAGAGATCAGGGGTTAGACAGTAGAGATCAGGGGTTAGACAGTAGAGATCAGGGGTTAGACAGTAGAGGTTAGACAGTAGAGATCAGGGGTTAGACAGTAGAGATCAGGGGTTAGACAGTAGAGATCAGGGGTTAGACAGTAGAGATCAGGGTTAGACAGTAGAGATCAGGGGTTAGACAGTAGAGATCAGGGGTTAGACAGTAGAGATCAGGGGTTAGACAGTAGAGGTCAGGGTTAGACAGTAGAGATCAGGGTTAGACAGTAGAGGTCAGGGTTAGACAGTAGAGATCAGGGGTTAGACAGTAGAGGTCAGGGGTTAGACAGTAGAGATCAGGGGTTAGACAGTAGAGATCAGGGGTTAGACAGTAGAGATCAGGGGTTAGACAGTAGAGATCAGGGGTTAGACAGTAGAGGTCAGGGGTTAGACAGTAGAGGTCAGGGGTTAGACAGTAGAGATCAGGGGTTAGACAGTAGAGATCAGGGGTTAGACAGTAGAGATCAGGGTTAGACAGTAGAGATCAGGGTTAGACAGTAGAGATCAGGGGTTAGACAGTAGAGATCAGGGGTTAGACAGTAGAGATCAGGGTTAGACAGTAGAGATCAGGGGTTAGACAGTAGACAGGGTTAGACAGTAGAGAGAGATCAGGGTTAGACAGTAGAGATCAGGGGTTAGACAGTAGGTTAGAGTAGAGATCAGGGGTTAGACAGTAGAGGTCAGGGGTTAGACAGTAGAGATCAGAGGTTAGACAGTAGAGATCAGGGGTTAGACAGTAGAGATCAGGGGTTAGACAGTAGAGATCAGGGGTTAGACAGTAGAGATCAGGGGTTAGACAGTAGAGGTTAGACAGTAGAGATCAGGGGTTAGACAGTAGAGATCAGGGGTTAGACAGTAGAGATCAGGGGTTAGACAGTAGAGATCAGGGGTTAGACAGTAGAGGTTAGACAGTAGAGATCAGGGGTTAGACAGTAGAGGTCAGGGTTAGACAGTAGAGATCAGGGGTTAGACAGTAGAGATCAGGGTTAGACAGTAGAGATCAGGGGTTAGACAGTAGAGATCAGGGGTTAGACAGTAGAGATCAGGGGTTAGACAGTAGAGATCAGGGGTTAGACAGTAGAGATCAGGGGTTAGACAGTAGAGATCAGGGGTTAGACAGTAGAGGGGTTAGACAGTAGAGATCAGGGGTTAGACAGTAGAGATCAGGGTTAGACAGTAGAGATCAGGGGTTAGACAGTAGAGAACAGGGTTAGACAGTAGGGGGTTAGACAGTAGAGATCAGGGGTTAGACAGTAGAGGTCAGGGGTTAGACAGTAGAGATCAGGGTTAGACAGTAGAGATCAGGGTTAGACAGTAGAGATCAGGGGTTAGACAGTAGAGACAGGGGTTAGACAGTAGAGATCAGGGGTTAGACAGTAGAGATCAGGGTTAGACAGTAGAGATCAGGGGTTAGACAGTAGAGATCAGGGTTAGACAGTAGAGATCAGGGTTAGACAGTAGAGGTCAGGGGTTAGACAGTAGAGGTCAGGGGTTAGTAGAGGTCAGGGTTAGACAGTAGAGATCAGGGGTTAGACAGTAGAGATCAGGGGTTAGACAGTAGAGATCAGGGTTAGACAGTAGAGATCAGGGTTAGACAGTAGAGATCAGGGGTTAGACAGTAGAGATCAGGGGTTAGACAGTAGAGATCAGGGGTTAGACAGTAGAGGTCAGGGGTTAGACAGTTAGAGAGAGATCAGGGGTTAGACAGTTAGGGTTACAGTAGAGATCAGGGTTAGACAGTAGAGATCAGGGTTAGACAGTAGAGATCAGGGGTTAGACAGTAGAGATCAGGGGTTAGACAGTAGAGATCAGGGTTAGACAGTAGAGATCAGGGGTTAGACAGTAGAGGTCAGGGGTTAGACAGTAGAGATCAGGGTTGACAGTAGAGGTCAGGGGTTAGACAGTAGAGATCAGGGGTTAGACAGTAGAGATCAGGGGTTAGACAGTAGAGATCAGGGGTTAGACAGTAGAGATCAGGGGTTAGACAGAGAGATCAGGGGTTAGACAGTAGAGGTCAGTTAGAGAGATCAGGGTTAGACAGTAGAGATCAGGGGTTAGACAGTAGAGATCAGGGTTAGACAGTAGAGGTCAGGGGTTAGACAGTAGAGATCAGGGGTTAGACAGTAGAGGTTAGACAGTAGAGATCAGGGTTAGACAGTAGAGGTCAGGGGTTAGACAGTAGAGATCAGGGGTTAGACAGTAGAGTAGAGATCAGGGGTTAGACAGTAGAGATCAGGGGTTAGACAGTAGAGGTCAGGGGTTAGACAGTAGAGATCAGGGGTTAGACAGTAGAGATCAGGGTTAGACAGTAGAGATCAGGGGTTAGACAGTAGAGATCAGGGTTAGACAGTAGAGATCAGGGGTTAGACAGTAGAGATCAGGGGTTAGACAGTAGAGATTTAGACAGTAGAGATCAGGGGTTAGACAGTAGAGGTCAGGGGTTAGACAGTAGAGATCAGGGGTTAGACAGTAGAGGTCAGGGGTTAGACAGTAGAGATCAGGGGTTAGACAGTAGAGATCAGGGGTTAGACAGTAGAGATCAGGGGTTAGACAGTAGAGATCAGGGGTTAGACAGTAGAGATTAGACAGTAGAGGTCAGGGGTTAGACAGTAGAGGTCAGGGGTTAGACAGTAGAGATCAGGGGTTAGACAGTAGAGATCAGGGGTTAGACAGTAGAGATCAGGGGTTAGACAGTAGAGATCAGGGGTAGAGTAGAGATCAGGGGTTAGAGAGATCAGGGGTTAGAGTAGAGATCAGGGGTTAGACAGTAGAGATCAGGGGTTAGACAGTAGAGATCAGGGGTTAGACAGTAGAGATCAGGGTTAGACAGTAGAGGTCAGGGGTTAGACAGTAGAGATCAGGGGTTAGACAGTAGAGATCAGGGTTAGACAGTAGAGGTTTAGACAGTAGAGATCAGGGGTTAGACAGTAGAGATCAGGGGTTAGACAGTAGAGATCAGGGGTTAGACAGTAGAGATCAGGGTTAGACAGTAGAGGTCAGGGTTGGACAGTGAGGTTAGACAGTAGAGATCAGGGGTTAGACAGTAGAGATCAGGGGTTAGACAGTAGAGGTCAGGGGTTAGACAGTAGAGATCAGGGGTTAGACAGTAGAGATCAGGGTTAGACAGTAGAGATCAGGGGTTAGACAGTAGAGATCAGGGTTAGACAGTAGAGATCAGGGTTAGACAGTAGAGATCAGAGGTTAGACAGTAGAGATCAGGGGTTAGACAGTAGAGGTCAGGGGTTAGACAGTAGAGATCAGGGTTAGACAGTAGAGATCAGGGTTAGACAGTAGAGATCAGGGGTTAGACAGTAGAGATCAGGGGTTAGACAGTAGAGATCAGGGGTTAGACAGTAGAGAACAGGGGTTAGACAGTAGAGATCAGGGGACAGTAGACAGGGGTTAGACAGTAGAGATCAGGGGTTAGACAGTAGAGATCAGGGTTAGACAGTAGAGATCAGGGTTAGACAGTAGAGATCAGGGGTTAGACAGTAGAGATCAGGGGTTAGACAGTTAGAGATCAGGGGTTAGACAGTAGAGGTCAGGGGTTAGACAGTAGAGATCAGGGGTTAGACAGTAGAGGTTAGACAGTAGAGATCAGAGACAGTAGAGATCAGGGGTTAGACAGTAGAGATCAGGGGTTAGACAGTAGAGATCAGGGGTTAGACAGTAGAGGTCAGGGTTAGACAGTAGAGATCAGGGGTTAGACAGTAGAGATCAGGGGTTAGACAGTAGAGATCAGGGGTTAGACAGTAGAGATCAGGGGTTAGACAGTAGAGATCAGGGGTTAGACAGTAGAGATCAGGGGTTAGACAGTAGAGATCAGGGGTTAGACAGTAGAGATCAGGGGTTAGACAGTAGAGATCAGGGGTTAGACAGTAGAGGTCAGGGTTAGACAGTAGAGATCAGGGTTAGACAGTAGAGATCAGGGGTTAGACAGTAGAGTTGGGGTTAGACAGTAGAGATCAGGGGTTAGACAGTAGAGATCAGGGGTTAGACAGTAGAGATCAGGGGTTAGACAGTAGAGGTCAGGGGTTAGACAGTAGAGGTCAGGGGTTAGACAGTAGAGGTCAGGGGTTAGACAGTAGAGATCAGGGGTTAGACAGTAGAGGTTAGACAGTAGAGATCAGGGGTTAGACAGTAGAGATCAGGGGTTAGACAGTAGAGATCAGGGGTTAGACAGTAGAGATCAGGGGTTAGACAGTAGAGATCAGGGGTTAGACAGTAGAGATCAGGGGTTAGACAGTAGAGATCAGGGGTTAGACAGTAGAGAGGGTCAGGGGTTAGACAGTAGAGATCAGGGTTAGACAGTAGAGATCAGGGTTAGACAGTAGGGTTAGACAGTAGAGATCAGGGGTTAGACAGTAGAGATCAGGGTTAGACAGTAGAGATCAGGGTTAGACAGTAGAGATCAGGGTTGGACAGTAGAGGTCAGGGGTTAGACAGTAGAGATCAGGGTTAGACAGTAGAGATCAGGGGTTAGACAGTAGAGGTCAGGGTTAGACAGTAGAGGTCAGGGGTTAGACAGTAGAGGTCAGGGGTTAGACCGTAGAGATCAGGGGTTAGACAGTAGAGATCAGGGGTTAGACAGTAGAGATCAGGGGTTAGACAGTAGAGATCAGAGGTTAGACAGTAGAGATCAGGGGTTAGACAGTAGAGATCAGGGGTTAGACAGTAGAGATCAGGGGTTAGACAGTAGAGATCAGGGGTTAGACAGTAGAGATCAGGGGTTAGACAGTAGAGATCTGGGGTTAGACAGTAGAGATCAGGGTTAGACAGTAGAGATCAGGGTTAGACAGTAGAGATCAGGGGTTAGACAGTAGAGATCAGGGGTTAGACAGTAGAGATCAGGGGTTAGACAGTAGAGATCAGGGGTTAGACAGTAGAGATCAGGGTTAGACAGTAGAGATCAGGGGTTAGACAGTAGAGATCAGGGTTAGACAGTAGAGATCAGGGTTAGACAGTAGAGATCAGGGGTTAGACAGTAGAGATCAGGGGTTAGACAGTAGAGATCAGGGGTTAGACAGTAGAGATCAGGGGTTAGACAGTAGAGATCAGGGGTTAGACAGTAGAGATCAGGGGTTAGACAGTAGAGATCAGGGGTTAGACAGTTCAGGGGTTAGACAGTAGAGGTCAGGGGTTAGACAGTAGAGATCAGGGTTAGACAGTAGAGATCAGGGGTTAGACAGTAGAGATCAGGGGTTAGACAGTAGAGATCAGGGGTTAGACAGTAGAGATCAGGGTTAGACAGTAGAGATCAGGGTTAGACAGTAGAGATCAGGGTTAGACAGTAGAGATCAGGGGTTAGACAGTAGAGATCAGGGTTAGGTCAGGGGTTAGACAGTAGAGATCAGGGTTAGACAGTAGAGATCAGGGGTTAGACAGTAGAGATCAGGGGTTAGACAGTAGAGGTCAGGGGTTAGACAGTAGAGATCAGGGGTTAGACAGTAGAGATCAGGGGTTAGACAGTAGAGATCAGGGGTTAGACAGTAGAGATCAGGGGTTAGACAGTAGAGATCAGGGTTAGACAGTAGAGATCAGGGTTAGACAGTAGAGATCAGGGTTAGACAGTAGAGATCAGGGGTTAGACAGTAGAGGTCAGGGGTTAGACAGTAGAGATCAGGGGTTAGACAGTAGAGATCAGGGTTAGACAGTAGAGATCAGAGGTTAGACAGTAGAGATCAGGGGTTAGACAGTAGAGAACAGGGGTTAGACAGTACAGTAGAGATCAGGGTTAGACAGTAGAGATCAGGGGTTAGACAGTAGAGATCAGGGTTAGACAGTAGAGGTCAGGGGTTAGACAGTAGAGATCAGGGGTTAGACAGTAGAGGTTAGACAGTAGAGATCAGGGGTTAGACAGTAGAGGTCAGGGGTTAGACAGTAGAGGTCAGGGGTTAGACAGTAGAGGTTAGACAGTAGAGATCAGGGGTTAGACAGTAGAGGTCAGGGGTTAGACAGTAGAGGTCAGGGGTTAGACAGTAGAGATCAGGGGTTAGACAGTAGAGATCAGGGGTTAGACAGTAGAGATCAGGGGTTAGACCGTAGAGATCAGGGGTTAGACAGTAGAGATCAGGGGTTAGACAGTAGAGATCAGGGGTTAGACAGTAGAGATCAGAGGTTAGACAGTAGAGATCAGGGGTTAGACAGTAGAGATCAGGGGTTAGACAGTAGAGATCAGGGGTTAGACAGTAGAGATCAGAGGTTAGACAGTAGAGATCAGGGGTTAGACAGTAGAGATCAGGGGTTAGACAGTAGAGGTCAGGGGTTAGACAGTAGAGGTCAGGGGTTAGACAGTAGAGGTCAGGGGTTAGACAGTAGAGATCAGGGTTAGACAGTAGAGATCAGGGGTTAGACAGTAGAGATCAGGGTTAGAGATCAGGGGTTAGACAGTAGAGATCAGGGGTTAGACAGTAGAGATCAGGGTTAGACAGTAGAGATCAGGGGTTAGACAGTAGAGATCAGGGGTTAGACAGTAGAGATCAGGGGTTAGACAGTAGAGGTTTAGACAGTAGAGATCAGGGGTTAGACAGTAGAGATCAGGGGTTAGACAGTAGAGATCAGGGTTAGACAGTAGAGATCAGGGTTAGACAGTAGAGGTCAGGGGGGTTAGACAGTAGAGATCAGGGGGTTAGACAGTAGAGATCAGGGGTTAGACAGTAGAGATCAGGGGTTAGACAGTAGAGATCAGTAGAGGTTAGACAGTAGAGATCAGGGGTTAGACAGTAGAGATCAGGGGTTAGACAGTAGAGGTCAGGGGTTAGACAGTAGAGATCAGGGTTAGACAGTAGAGATCAGGGGTTAGACAGTAGAGATCAGTTAGACAGTAGAGATCAGGGTTAGACAGTAGAGATCAGGGGTTAGACAGTAGAGATCAGGGGTTAGACAGTAGAGATCAGGGGTTAGACAGTAGAGATCAGGGGTTAGACAGTAGAGGTCAGGGGTTAGACAGTAGAGGTCAGGGTTAGACAGTAGAGGTCAGGGGTTAGACAGTAGAGGTCAGGGGTTAGACAGTAGAGATCAGGGTTAGACAGTAGAGATTTAGACAGTAGAGATCAGGGGTTAGAGATCAGGGGTTAGAGTAGAGGTCAGGGGTTAGACAGTAGAGGTCAGTAGAGATCAGGGGTTAGACAGTAGAGATCAGGGGTTAGACAGTAGAGGTCAGGGGTTAGACAGTAGAGGTTAGACAGTAGAGATCAGGGTTTAGACAGTAGAGATCAGGGGTTAGACAGTAGAGATCAGGGGTTAGACAGTAGAGATCAGGGTTAGACAGTAGAGATCAGAGGTTAGACAGTAGAGATCAGGGGTTAGACAGTAGAGATCAGGGTTAGACAGTAGAGATCAGGGGTTAGACAGTAGAGATCAGGGGTTAGACAGTAGAGATCAGGGGTTAGACAGTAGAGATCTGAGGTTAGACAGTAGAGATCAGGGGTTAGACAGTAGAGAACAGGGGTTAGACAGTAGGGTCAGGGTTAGACAGTAGAGGTCATCAGGGGTTAGACAGTAGAGATCAGGGTTAGACAGTAGAGATCAGGGGTTAGACAGTAGAGATCAGGGTTAGACAGTTAGACAGTAGAGATCAGGGGTTAGACAGTAGAGATCAGGGGTTAGACAGTAGAGATCAGGGGTTAGACAGTAGAGATCAGGGGTTAGACAGTAGAGATCAGGGTTAGACAGTAGGGGTTAGACAGTAGAGATCAGGGGTTAGACAGTAGAGATCAGGGTTAGACAGTAGAGGTCAGGGGTTAGACAGTAGAGGTAGAGATCAGGGGTTAGACAGTAGAGGTCAGGGGTTAGACAGAGAGGTCAGGGTTAGACAGTAGAGATCAGGGGTTAGACAGTAGAGATCAGGGGTTAGACAGTAGAGATCAGGGGTTAGACAGTAGAGATCAGGGTTAGACAGTAGAGATCAGGGGTTAGACAGTAGAGATCAGGGGTTAGACAGTAGAGATCAGGGTTAGACAGTAGAGATCAGGGGTTAGACAGTTCAGGGGTTAGACAGTAGAGATCAGGGGTTGGACAGTAGAGATCAGGGGTTAGACAGTAGAGATCTGAGGTTAGACAGTTAGATCAGGGGTTAGACAGTAGAGAACAGGGGTTAGACAGTAGAGATCAGGGGTTAGACAGTAGAGATCAGGGGTTAGACAGTAGAGGTCAGGGGTTAGACAGTAGAGATCAGGGGTTAGACAGTAGAGATCAGGGGTTAGACAGTAGAGATCAGGGGTTAGACAGTAGAGATCAGGGTTAGACAGTAGAGATCAGGGGTTAGACAGTAGAGATCAGGGGTTAGACAGTAGAGATCAGGGGTTAGACAGTAGAGATCAGGGGTTAGACAGTAGAGATCAGGGGTTAGACAGTAGAGATCAGGGTTAGACAGTAGAGGTCAGGGTTAGACAGTAGAGGTCAGGGGTTAGACAGGGAGGTCAGGGGTTAGACAGTAGAGATCAGGGGTTAGACAGTAGAGGGGTTAGACAGTAGAGATCAGGGGTTAGACAGTAGAGATCAGGGGTTAGACAGTAGAGATCAGGGTTAGACAGTAGAGATCAGGGGTTAGACAGTAGAGGTCAGGGGTTAGACAGTAGAGGTTAGACAGTCAGAGATCAGGGTTAGACAGTAGAGATCAGGGGTTAGACAGTAGAGATCAGGGGTTAGACAGTAGAGGTCAGGGGTTAGACAGTAGAGATCAGGGGTTAGACAGTAGAGATCAGGGGTTAGACAGTAGAGATCAGGGGTTAGACAGTAGAGATCAGGGGGTTAGACAGTAGAGATCAGAGGTTAGACAGTAGAGATCAGGGTTAGACAGTAGAGATCAGGGGTTAGACAGTAGAGATCAGGGGTTAGACAGTAGAGATCAGAGGTTAGACAGTAGAGATCAGGGGTTAGACAGTAGAGATCAGGGTTAGACAGTAGAGATCAGGGGTTAGACAGTAGAGATCAGGGGTTAGACAGTAGAGATCAGGGGTTAGACAGTAGAGATCAGAGGTTAGTAGAGATCAGGGGTTAGACAGTAGAGGTCAGGGTTAGACAGTAGAGATCAGGGTTAGACAGTAGAGATCAGGGGTTAGACAGTAGAGATCAGGGGTTAGACAGTAGAGATCAGGGTTAGACAGTAGAGAACAGGGTTAGACAGTAGAGGTCAGGGGTTAGACAGTAGAGATCAGGGTTAGGTAGAGGTCAGGGTTAGACAGTAGAGATCAGGGGTTAGACAGTAGAGGTTAGACAGTAGAGATCAGGGGTTAGACAGTAGAGATCAGGGTTAGACAGTAGAGATCAGGGTTAGACAGTAGAGGTCAGGGGTTAGACAGTAGAGGTCAGGGGTTAGACAGTAGAGATCAGGGGTTAGACAGTAGAGATCAGGGTTAGACAGTAGAGATCAGGGGTTAGACAGTAGAGATCAGGGGTTAGACAGTAGAGATCAGGGGTTAGACAGTAGAGGTCAGGGGTTAGACAGTAGAGATCAGGGGTTAGACAGTAGAGATCAGGGGTTAGACAGTAGAGATCAGGGGTTAGACAGTAGAGATCAGGGTTAGACAGTAGAGATCAGGGGTTAGACAGTAGAGAACAGGGGTTAGACAGTAGAGGTCAGGGTTAGACAGTAGAGGTCAGGGGTTAGACAGTAGAGATCAGGGGTTAGACAGTAGAGATCAGGGGTTAGACAGTAGAGATCAGGGGTTAGACAGTAGAGATCAGGGTTAGACAGTAGAGATCAGGGGTTAGACAGTAGAGATCAGGGTTAGACAGTAGAGAGAGGTTAGACAGTAGAGATCAGGGGTTAGACAGTAGAGATCAGGGTTAGACAGTAGAGATCAGGGGTTAGACAGTAGAGATCAGGGGTTAGACAGTAGAGATCAGAGGTTAGACAGTAGAGATCAGGGGGGGTTAGACAGTAGAGGTCAGGGGTTAGACAGTAGAGGTCAGGGTTAGACAGTAGAGGTCAGGGGTTAGACAGTAGAGGTCAGGGGTTAGACAGTAGAGATCAGGGTTAGACAGTAGAGATCAGGGGTTAGACAGTAGAGATCAGGGGTTAGACAGTAGAGATCAGGGGTTAGACAGTAGAGATCAGGGTTAGACAGTAGAGATCAGGAGATCAGGGTTAGACAGTAGAGATCAGGGGTAGAGATCAGGGGTTAGACAGTAGAGGTTAGACAGGAGGTCAGGGGTTAGACAGTAGAGGTCAGGGGTTAGACAGTAGAGATCAGGGTTAGACAGTAGAGATCAGGGTTAGACAGTAGAGATCAGCGGTTAGACAGTAGAGATCAGGGGTTAGACAGTAGAGATCAGGGGTTAGACAGTAGAGGTTAGACAGTAGAGGTCAGGGGTTAGACAGTAGAGGTTAGACAGTAGAGATCAGGGGTTAGACAGTAGAGATCAGGGGTTAGACAGTAGAGATCAGGGGTTAGACAGTAGAGATCAGGGGTTAGACAGTAGAGGTCAGGGGTTAGACAGTAGAGATCAGGGGTTAGACAGTAGAGATCAGGGGTTAGACAGTAGAGATCAGGGGTTAGACAGAGAGATCAGGGGGTTAGACAGTAGAGATCAGGGTTAGACAGTAGAGGTCAGGTTAGACAGTAGAGATCAGGGGGTTAGACAGTAGAGATCAGGGTTAGACAGTAGAGATCAGGGGTTAGACAGTAGAGATCTGAGGTTAGACAGTAGAGATCAGGGGTTAGACAGTAGAGAACAGGGGTTAGACAGTAGAGGTCAGGGTTAGACAGTAGAGGTCAGGGGTTAGACAGTAGAGGTCAGGGTTAGACAGTAGAGGTCAGGGGTTAGACAGTAGAGATCAGGGTTAGACAGGAGATCAGGGGTTAGACAGTAGAGGTTAGACAGTAGAGATCAGGGGTTAGACAGTAGAGATCAGGGGTTAGACAGTAGAGATCAGGGGTTAGACAGTAGAGATCAGGGGTTAGACAGTAGAGGTCAGGGGTTAGACAGTAGAGGTTAGACAGTAGAGATCAGGGGTTAGACAGTAGAGATCAGGGGTTAGACAGGGGTTAGACAGTAGAGATCAGGGGTTAGACAGTAGAGATCAGGGGTTAGACAGTAGAGATCAGGGTTAGACAGTAGAGGTCAGGGGTTAGAGGTTAGACAGTAGAGATCAGGGGTTAGACAGTAGAGATCAGGGGTTAGACAGTAGAGGTCAGGGGTTAGACAGTAGAGGTCAGGGGTTAGACAGTAGAGGTCAGGGGTTAGACAGTAGAGATCAGGGGTTAGACAGTAGAGATCAGGGGTTAGACAGTAGAGATCAGGGGTTAGACAGTAGAGATCAGGGTTAGACAGTAGAGATCAGGGGTTAGACAGTAGAGATCAGGGTTAGACAGTAGAGATCAGGGGTTAGACAGTAGAGGTCAGGGGTTAGACAGTAGAGGTCAGGGGTTAGAGATCAGGGGTTAGACAGTAGAGGTTAGACAGTAGAGATCAGGGGTTAGACAGTAGAGGTCAGGGGTTAGACAGTAGAGGTCAGGGGTTAGACAGTAGAGGTTAGACAGTAGAGATCAGGGGTTAGACAGTAGAGGTCAGGGGTTAGACAGTAGAGGTCAGGGGTTAGACAGTAGAGATCAGGGGTTAGACAGTAGAGATCAGGGGTTAGACAGTAGAGATCAGGGGTTAGACAGTAGAGATCAGGGTTAGACAGTAGAGGTCAGGGGTTAGACAGTAGAGATCAGGGGTTAGACAGTAGAGATCAGGGGTTAGACAGTAGAGGTCAGGGGTTAGACAGTAGAGATAGGGGTTAGACAGTAGAGGTTAGACAGTAGAGATCAGGGTTAGACAGTAGAGATCAGGGGTTAGACAGTAGAGATCAGGGTTAGACAGTGGAGGTAGGGGTTAGATCAGTAGAGGTTAGACAGTAGAGATCAGGGGTTAGACAGTAGAGAGGGTTAGACAGTAGAGGTTAGACAGTAGAGATCAGGGGTTAGACAGTAGAGATCAGGGGTTAGACAGTAGAGATCAGAGGTTAGACAGTAGAGATCAGGGGTTAGACAGTAGAGGTCAGGGGTTAGACAGTAGAGATCAGGGGTTAGACAGTAGAGATCAGGGGTTAGACAGTAGAGATCAGGGGTTAGACAGTAGAGGTCAGGGGTTAGACAGTAGAGGTCAGGGGTTAGACAGTAGAGATCAGGGGTTAGACAGTAGAGATCAGGGGTTAGACAGTAGAGATCAGGGGTTAGACAGTAGAGATCAGGGGTTAGACAGTAGAGATCAGAGGTTAGACAGTAGAGATCAGGGGTTAGACAGTAGAGGTCAGGGGTTAGACAGTAGAGATCAGGGGTTAGACAGTAGAGATCAGGGGTTAGACAGTAGAGATCTGAGGTTAGACAGTAGAGATCAGGGGTTAGACAGTAGAGAACAGGGGTTAGACAGTAGAGGTCAGGGTTTAGACAGTAGAGATCAGGGGTTAGACAGTAGAGATCAGGGGTTAGACAGTAGAGGTCAGGGGTTAGACAGTAGAGGTCAGGGGTTAGACAGTAGAGGTCAGGGGTTAGACAGTAGAGGTCAGGGGTTAGACAGTAGAGATCAGGGGTTAGACAGTAGAGATCTGAGGTTAGACAGTAGAGATCAGGGGTTAGACAGTAGAGAACAGGGGTTAGACAGTAGAGGTCAGGGTTTAGACAGTAGAGATCAGGGGTTAGACAGTAGAGATCAGGGGTTAGACAGTAGAGGTCAGGGTTAGACAGTAGAGGTCAGGGTTAGACAGTAGAGGTCAGGGTTAGACAGTAGAGATCAGGGGTTAGACAGTAGAGATCAGGGGTTAGACAGTAGAGATCAGGGTTAGACAGTAGAGATCAGGGTTAGACAGTAGAGATCAGGGGTTAGACAGTAGAGATCAGGGGTTAGACAGTAGAGATCAGGGGTTAGACAGTAGAGATCAGGGGTTAGACAGTAGAGATCAGGGGTTAGACAGTAGAGATCAGGGGTTAGACAGTAGAGATCAGGGGTTAGACAGTAGAGATCAGGGGTTAGACAGTAGAGATCAGGGGTTAGACAGTAGAGAATCAGGGGTTAGACAGTAGAGATCAGGGGTTAGACAGTAGAGATCAGGGGTTAGACAGTAGAGGTCAGGGGTTAGACAGTAGAGGTCAGGGGTTAGACAGTAGAGATCAGGGGTTAGACAGTAGAGGTTAGACAGTAGAGATCAGGGGTTAGACAGTAGAGATCAGGGGTTAGACAGTAGAGATCAGGGGTTAGACAGTAGAGGTCAGGGGTTAGACAGTAGAGGTTAGACAGTAGAGATCAGGGGTTAGACAGTAGAGATCAGGGGTTAGACAGTAGAGGTCAGGGGTTAGACAGTAGAGGTCAGGGGTTAGACAGTAGAGGTCAGGGGTTAGACAGTAGAGATCAGGGGTTAGACAGTAGAGATCAGGGGTTAGACAGTAGAGATCAGGGGTTAGACAGTAGAGATCAGGGGTTAGACAGTAGAGTAGAGATCAGGGTTAGACAGTAGAGATCAGGGGTTAGACAGTAGAGATCAGGGTTAGACAGTAGAGATCAGGGTTAGACAGTAGAGATCAGGGGTTAGACAGTAGAGATCAGGGGTTAGACAGTAGAGATCAGGGGTTAGACAGTAGAGATCAGGGGTTAGACAGTAGAGATTTAGACAGTAGAGATCAGGGTTAGACAGTAGAGATCAGGGGTTAGACAGTAGAGATCAGGGGTTAGACAGTAGAGGTTAGACAGTAGAGATCAGGGGTTAGACAGTAGAGATCAGGGTTAGACAGTAGAGATCAGGGTTAGACAGTAGAGATCAGGGTTAGACAGTAGAGGTCAGGGGTTAGACAGTAGAGATCAGGGGTTAGACAGTAGAGATCAGGGGTTAGACAGTAGAGATCAGGGGTTAGACAGTAGAGATCAGGGGTTAGACAGTAGAGATCAGGGGTTAGACAGTAGAGGTTAGACAGTAGAGATCAGGGGTTAGACAGTAGAGATCAGGGGTTAGACAGTAGAGGTCAGGGGTTAGACAGTAGAGATCAGGGGTTAGACAGTAGAGGTCAGGGGTTAGACATTAGAGATCAGGGGTTAGACATTAGAGATCAGGGGTTAGACAGTAGAGATCAGAGGTTAGACAGTAGAGGTCAGGTGTTAGACAGTAGAGATCAGGGGTTAGACAGTAGAGGTCAGGGGTTAGACAGTAGAGATCAGGGGTTAGACAGTAGGGGTTAGACAGTGGAGATCAGGGGTTAGACAGTAGAGATCAGGGGTTAGACAGTAGAGGTCAGGGGTCAGGGGTTAGACAGTAGAGATCAGGGGTTAGACAGTGGAGATCAGGGGTTAGACAGTAGAGATCAGGGGTTAGACAGTAGAGGTCAGGGGTTAGACAGTAGAGGTCAGGGGTTAGACAGTAGAGATCAGGGGTTAGTCAGTAGAGATCAGAGGTTAGACAGTAGAGATCAGGGGTTAGACAGTAGAGGTTAGACAGTAGAGATCAGGGGTTAGACAGTAGAGATCAGGGGTTAGACAGTAGAGGTCAGGGGTTAGACAGTAGAGATCAGGGGTTAGACAGTAGAGATCAGGGGTTAGACAGTAGAGATCAGGGGTTAGACAGTAGAGGTTAGACAGTAGAGATCAGGGGTTAGACAGTAGAGGTTAGACAGTAGAGATCAGGGGTTAGACAGTAGAGATCAGGGGTTAGACAGTAGAGATCAGGGGTTAGACAGTAGAGATCAGGGGTTAGACAGTAGAGGTCAGGGGTTAGACAGTAGAGATCAGGGGTTAGACAGTAGAGGTCAGGGGTTAGACAGTAGAGATCAGGGGTTAGACAGTAGAGATCAGGGGTTAGACAGTAGAGATCAGGGGTTAGACAGTAGAGGTCAGGGGTTAGACAGTAGAGATCAGGGGTTAGACAGTAGAGAACAGGGGTTAGACAGTAGAGGTCAGGGTTTAGACAGTAGAGATCAGGGGTTAGACAGTAGAGATCAGGGGTTAGACAGTAGAGGTCAGGGGTTAGACAGTAGAGGTCAGGGGTTAGACAGTAGAGGTCAGGGGTTAGACAGTAGAGGTCAGGGGATAGACAGTAGAGATCAGGGGTTAGACAGTAGAGATCAGGGGTTAGACAGTAGAGATCAGGGGTTAGACAGTAGAGATCAGGGGTTAGACAGTAGAGATCAGGGGTTAGACAGTAGAGATCAGGGGTTAGACAGTAGAGATCAGGGGTTAGACAGTAGAGATCAGGGGTTAGACAGTAGAGGTTAGACAGTAGAGATCAGGGGTTAGACAGTAGAGGTTAGACAGTAGAGATCAGGGGTTAGACAGTAGAGATCAGGGGTTAGACAGTAGAGATCAGGGGTCAGGGGTTAGACAGTAGAGATCAGGGGTTAGACAGTAGAGATCAGGGGTTAGACAGTAGAGATCAGGGGTTAGACAGTAGAGGTCAGGGGTTAGACAGTAGAGATCAGGGGTTAGACAGTAGAGGTCAGGGGTTAGACAGTAGAGATCAGGGGTTAGACAGTAGAGATCAGGGTTAGACAGTAGAGATCAGGGGTTAGACAGTAGAGGTCAGGGGTTAGACAGTAGAGATCAGGGGTTAGACAGTAGAGATCAGGGGTTAGACAGTAGAGATCAGGGGTTAGACAGTAGAGATCAGGGGTTAGACAGTAGAGGTCAGGGGTTAGACAGAGTTCAAGGGTAAGGACCAGGGGTAAGGGGTTAGACAGTAGAGATCAGGGGTTAAGGTTAGGAGTTAGGCGTGAAAGGTGAGAACTAACCACCGTAGCTTTCAGTTCCATGCTGCTGGGAGGAATGATGCGTCCTCCGTACCGATAGGTCTTCCTCAGGTTCTGCTCACAAGCCTTTGATATGCCTATGGAGAACACGTTACCAATATACCTATCAATACACAGAGACATTACCTGGAGAATATACAATATACCTATCAATACACAGAGACATTACCTGGAGACATTACCAATATACCTATCAATACACAGAGACATTACCTGGAGAATAGACATTACCAATATACCTATCAATACACAGAGACATTACCTGGAGAATAGACGTTAACAATATACCTATCAATACACAGAGACATTACCTGGAGAATATACATTAACATTATACCTACCAATACACAGAGACATTACCTGGAGAATAGACGTTACCAATATACCTATCAATACACAGAGACATTACCTGGAGAATAGACGTTACCAATATACCTATCAATACACAGAGACATTACCTGGAGACATTAACATTATACCTATCAATACACAGAGACATTACCTGGAGACATTACCAATATACCTACCAATACACAGAGACATTACCTGGAGAATAGACAATATACCTATCAATACACAGAGACATTACCTGGAGAATAGACGTTAACAATATACCTATCAATACACAGAGACATTACCTGGAGAATATACATTACCAATATACCTATCAATACACAGAGACATTACCTGGAGAATATACATTACCAATATACCTACCAATACACAGAGACATTACCTGGAGAATAGACATTAACAATATACCTATCAATACACAGAGACTCAATACACAGAGACATTACCTGGAGAATAGACGTTAACAATATACCTATCAATACACAGAGACATTACCTGGAGAATAGACGTTAACATTATACCTATCAATACACAGAGACATTACCTGGAGAATAGACGTTAACATTATACCTATCAATACACAGAGACATTACCTGGAGAATATACAATATACCTATCAATACACAGAGACATTACCTGGAGAATATACAATATACCTATCAATACACAGAGACATTACATGGAGAATAGACATTAACAATATACCTATCAATACACAGAGACATTACATGGAGAATAGACATTACCAATATACCTACCAATACACAGAGACATTACCTGGAGAATAGACGTTAACAATATACCTATCAATACACAGAGACATTACCTGGAGACGTTAACAATATACCTATCAATACACAGAGACATTACCTGGAGAATAGACGTTAACAATATACCTATCAATACACAGAGACATTACCTGGAGAATAGAAGTTAACAATATACCTATCAATACACAGAGACATTACCTGGAGAATAGACAATATACCTATCAATACACAGAGACATTACCTGGAGAATAGACGTTACCAATATACCTATCAATACACAGAGACATTACCTGGAGAATAGACGTTAACAATATACCTATCAATACACAGAGACATTACCTGGAGAATAGACGTTAACAATATACCTATCAATACACAGAGACATTACCTGGAGAATAGACGTTACCAATATACCTATCAATACACAGAGACATTACCTGGAGACATGAACAATATACCTATCAATACACAGAGACATTACCTGGAGAATAGACGTTAACAATATACCTATCAATACACAGGGACATTACCTGGAGAATAGACGTTACCAATATACCTATCAATACACACAGACATTACCTGGAGAATAGACAATATACCTATCAATACACAGAGACATTACCTGGAGAATAGACGTTACCAATATACCTATCAATACACAGAGACATTACCTGGAGAATATACAATATACCTATCAATACACAGAGACATTACCTGGAGACATTACCAATATACCTATCAATACACAGAGACATTACCTGGAGAATAGACATTACCAATATACCTATCAATACACAGAGACATTACCTGGAGAATAGACGTTAACAATATACCTATCAATACACAGAGACATTACCTGGAGAATATACATTAACATTATACCTACCAATACACAGAGACATTACCTGGAGAATAGACGTTACCAATATACCTATCAATACACAGAGACATTACCTGGAGAATAGACGTTACCAATATACCTATCAATACACAGAGACATTACCTGGAGACATTAACATTATACCTATCAATACACAGAGACATTACCTGGAGACATTACCAATATACCTACCAATACACAGAGACATTACCTGGAGAATAGACAATATACCTATCAATACACAGAGACATTACCTGGAGAATAGACGTTAACAATATACCTATCAATACACAGAGACATTACCTGGAGAATATACATTACCAATATACCTATCAATACACAGAGACATTACCTGGAGAATATACATTACCAATATACCTACCAATACACAGAGACATTACCTGGAGAATAGACATTAACAATATACCTATCAATACACAGAGACTCAATACACAGAGACATTACCTGGAGAATAGACGTTAACAATATACCTATCAATACACAGAGACATTACCTGGAGAATAGACGTTAACATTATACCTATCAATACACAGAGACATTACCTGGAGAATAGACGTTAACATTATACCTATCAATACACAGAGACATTACCTGGAGAATATACAATATACCTATCAATACACAGAGACATTACATGGAGAATAGACATTAACAATATACCTATCAATACACAGAGACATTACATGGAGAATAGACATTACCAATATACCTACCAATACACAGAGACATTACCTGGAGAATAGACGTTAACAATATACCTATCAATACACAGAGACATTACCTGGAGACGTTAACAATATACCTATCAATACACAGAGACATTACCTGGAGAACACACATTACCAATATACCTATCAATACACAGAGACATTACCTGGAGAATAGACGTTAACAATATACCTATCAATACACAGAGACATTACCTGGAGAATAGAAGTTAACAATATACCTATCAATACACAGAGACATTACCTGGAGAATAGACAATATACCTATCAATACACAGAGACATTACCTGGAGAATAGACGTTACCAATATACCTATCAATACACAGAGACATTACCTGGAGAATAGACGTTAACAATATACCTATCAATACACAGAGACATTACCTGGAGACATGAACAATATACCTATCAATACACAGAGACATTACCTGGAGAATAGACGTTAACAATATACCTATCAATACACAGGGACATTACCTGGAGAATAGACGTTACCAATATACCTATCAATACACACAGACATTACCTGGAGACATTACCAATATACCTATCAATACACAGAGACATTACCTGGAGAATAGACAATATACCTATCAATACACAGAGACATTACCTGGAGAATAGACGTTACCAATATACCTATCAATACACAGACACATTACCTGGAGAATAGACGTTAACAATATACCTATCAATACACAGAGACATTACCTGGAGAATAGACATTAACATTATACCTATCAATACACAGAGACATTACCTGGAGAATAGACGTTAACAATATACCTATCAATACACAGAGACATTACCTGGAGAATAGACAATATACCTATCAATACACAGAGACATTACCTGGAGAATAGACGTTACCAATATACCTATCAATACACAGAGACATTACCTGGAGACGTTACCAATATACCTATCAATACACAGAGACATTACCTGGAGAATAGACGTTAACAATATACCTATCAATACACAGAGACATTACCTGGAGAATAGACGTTACCAATATACCTATCAATACACAGAGACATTACCTGGAGACATGAACAATATACCTATCAATACACAGAGACATTACCTGGAGAATAGACGTTAACAATATACCTATCAATACACACAGACATTACCTGGAGACATTACCAATATACCTATCAATACACAGAGACATTACCTGGAGAATAGACAATATACCTATCAATACACAGAGACATTACCTGGAGAATAGACGTTACCAATATACCTATCAATACACAGAGACATTACCTGGAGAATAGACGTTAACAATATACCTATCAATACACAGAGACATTACCTGGAGAATAGACAATATACCTATCAATACACAGAGACATTACCTGGAGAATAGACGTTACCAATATACCTATCAATACACAGAGACATTACCTGGAGACGTTACCAATATACCTATCAATACACAGAGACATTACCTGGAGAATAGACGTTAACAATATACCTATCAATACACAGAGACATTACCTGGAGAATAGACAATATACCTATCAATACACAGAGACATTACCTGGAGAATAGACGTTACCAATATACCTATCAATACACAGAGACATTACCTGGAGACGTTACCAATATACCTATCAATACACAGAGACATTACCTGGAGAATAGACGTTAACAATATACCTATCAATACACAGAGACATTACCTGGAGAATAGACAATATACCTACCAATACACAGAGACATTACCTGGAGAATAGACAATATACCTACCAATACACAGAGACATTACCTGGAGACATTAACAATATACCTATCAATACACAGAGACATTACCTGGAGAATAGACGTTACCAATATACCTATCAATACACAGAGACATTACCTGGAGAATATACATTAACATTATACCTACCAATACACAGAGACATTACCTGGAGACATTAACAATATACCTATCAATACACAGAGACATTACCTGGAGAATAGACGTTAACAATATACCTATCAATACACAGAGACATTACCTGGAGAATAGACGTTAACATTATACCTATCAATACACAGAGACATTACCTGGAGAATAGACAATATACCTATCAATACACAGAGACATTACCTGGAGAATAGACGTTAACAATATACCTATCAATACACAGAGACATTACCTGGAGAATAGACGTTAACAATATACCTATCAATACACAGAGACATTACCTGGAGAATAGACAATATACCTATCAATACACAGAGACATTACCTGGAGAATTGACAATATACCTATCAATACACAGAGACATTACCTGGAGAATAGACGTTAACAATATACCTATCAATACACAGAGACATTACCTGGAGAATAGACATTAACAATATACCTATCAATACACAGAGACATTACCTGGAGAATAGACGTTAACAATATACCTATCAATACACAGAGACATTACCTGGAGAACACACATTACCAATATACCTATCAATACACAGAGACATTACCTGGAGACGTTAACAATATACCTATCAATACACAGAGACATTACCTGGAGAATATACGTTAACAATATACCTATCAATACACAGAGACATTACCTGGAGAATAGACGTTAACAATATACCTATCAATACACAGAGACATTACCTGGAGAATAGACATTACCAATATACCTATCAATACACAGAGACATTACCTGGAGAATAGACGTTAACAATATACCTATCAATACACAGAGACATTACCTGGAGAATATACATTAACATTATACCTATCAATACACCTACCCTGGAACAGGAAGACACCTACCCTGGAACAGGAAGACACCTACCCTGGAACAGGAAGACACCTACCCTGGAACAGGAAGACACTTACCCTGGAACAGGAAGACACCTACCCTGGAACAGGAAGACACCTACCCTGGAACAGGAAGACACCTACCCTGAAACAGGAAGACAAATACCCTGGACCAGGAAGACACCTACCCTGGAACAGGAAGACACTTACCCTGGAACAGGAAGACACCTACCCTGGAACAGGAAGACATCTACCCTGGAACAGGAAGACACCTACCCTGAACCAGGAAGATCTACCCCGAAACAGGAAGACATCTACCCTGGAACAGTAAGACACCTACCCTGGAACAGGAAGACATCTACCCTGGAACAGGAAGACACCTACCCTGGAACAGGAAGACATCTACCCTGGAACAGGAAGACACCTACCCTGAAACAGGAAGAAATCTACCCTGGAACAGGAAGACACCTACCCTGAAACACTACTCCCTGACTGAGGGAGGCGTTCTGTAGGAACTTCAACAGGAAGCCACCTACCCTGGAACACTACTCCCTGACTGAGGGAGGCGTTCTGTAGAAACTTCAACAGGAAGACACCTACCCTGGAACAGGAAGACACCTACCCTGGAACAGGAAGACACCTACCCTGAAACACTACTCCCTGACTGAGGGAGGCGTTCTGTAGGAACTTCAACAGGAAGACACCTACCCTGGAACACTACTCCCTGACTGAGGGAGGCGTTCTGTAGGAACTTCAACAGGAAGACACCTACCCTGGAACACTACTCCCTGACTGAGGGAGGCGTTCTGTAGGAACTTCAACAGGAAGACACCTACCCTGGAACAGGAAGACAAATACCCTGGACCAGGAAGACACCTACCCTGGAACAGGAAGACACTTACCCTGGAACAGGAAGACACCTACCCTGGAACAGGAAGACATCTACCCTGGAACAGGAAGACACCTACCCTGAACCAGGAAGATCTACCCCGAAACAGGAAGACATCTACCCTGGAACAGTAAGACACCTACCCTGGAACAGGAAGACATCTACCCTGGAACAGGAAGACACCTACCCTGGAACAGGAAGACATCTACCCTGGAACAGGAAGACACCTACCCTGAAACAGGAAGAAATCTACCCTGGAACAGGAAGACACCTACCCTGAAACACTACTCCCTGACTGAGGGAGGCGTTCTGTAGGAACTTCAACAGGAAGCCACCTACCCTGGAACACTACTCCCTGACTGAGGGAGGCGTTCTGTAGAAACTTCAACAGGAAGACACCTACCCTGGAACAGGAAGACACCTACCCTGGAACAGGAAGACACCTACCCTGAAACACTACTCCCTGACTGAGGGAGGCGTTCTGTAGGAACTTCAACAGGAAGACACCTACCCTGGAACACTACTCCCTGACTGAGGGAGGCGTTCTGTAGGAACTTCAACAGGAAGACACCTACCCTGGAACACTACTCCCTGACTGAGGGAGGCGTTCTGTAGGAACTTCAACAGGAAGACACCTACCCTGGAACAGGAAGACAAATACCCTGGACCAGGAAGACACCTACCCTGGAACAGGAAGACACTTACCCTGGAACAGGAAGACACCTACCCTGGAACAGGAAGACATCTACCCTGGAACAGGAAGACACCTACCCTGAACCAGGAAGATCTACCCCGAAACAGGAAGACATCTACCCTGGAACAGTAAGACACCTACCCTGGAACAGGAAGACATCTACCCTGGAACAGGAAGACACCTACCCTGGAACAGGAAGACATCTACCCTGGAACAGGAAGACACCTACCCTGAAACAGGAAGAAATCTACCCTGGAACAGGAAGACACCTACCCTGAAACACTACTCCCTGACTGAGGGAGGCGTTCTGTAGGAACTTCAACAGGAAGCCACCTACCCTGGAACACTACTCCCTGACTGAGGGAGGCGTTCTGTAGAAACTTCAACAGGAAGACACCTACCCTGGAACAGGAAGACACCTACCCTGGAACAGGAAGACACCTACCCTGAAACACTACTCCCTGACTGAGGGAGGCGTTCTGTAGGAACTTCAACAGGAAGACACCTACCCTGGAACACTACTCCCTGACTGAGGGAGGCGTTCTGTAGGAACTTCAACAGGAAGACACCTACCCTGGAACACTACTCCCTGACTGAGGGAGGCGTTCTGTAGGAACTTCAACAGGAAGACACCTACCCTGGAACAGGAAGCCACCTACCCTGGAACACTACTCCCTGACTGAGGGAGGCGTTCTGTAGGAACTTCAACAGGAAGACACCTACCCTGGAACACTACTCCCTGACTGAGGGAGAGGTTCTGTAGGAACTTCAACAGGAAGCCACCTACCCTGGAACAGGAAGACACCTACCCTGGAACAGGAAGACACCTACCCTGGAACAGGAAGACACCTACCCTGAAACACTACTCCCTGACTGAGGGAGGCGTTCTGTAGGAACTTCAACAGGAAGACACCTACCCTGGAACAGGAAGACACCTACCCTGAAACAGGAAGACACCTACCCTGGAACAGGAAGACACCTACCCTGAACCAGGAAGACACCTACCCTGGAACAGGAAGACACCTACCCTGGAACACTACTCCCTGACTGAGGGAGGCGTTCTGTAGGAACTTCAACAGGAAGACACCTACCCTGGAACACTACTCCCTGACTGAGGGAGGCGTTCTGTAGGAACTTCAACAGGAAGCCACCTACCCTGGAACACTACTCCCTGACTGAGGGAGGCGTTCTGTAGGAACTTCAACAGGAAGACACCTACCCTGGAACACTACTCCCTGACTGAGGGAGGCGTTCTGTAGGAACTTCAACAGGAAGACACCTACCCTGGAACACTACTCCCTGACTGAGGGAGGCGTTCTGTAGGAACTTCAACAGGAAGACACCTACCCTGGAACACTACTCCCTGACTGAGGGAGGCGTTCTGTAGGAACTTCATCAGGAAGGGCTTCAGGACCTCAGAGCAGCGATGGAACGCAGTCAGGATGTAAAGCAACCTCCAGCCACGCTGACAACTGTCCCTAAAGGTTAGAGGTTCAAGGTTAGAGGTCAGAGTCAGAGGTCAGGATTAGAGTTAGAGGTCAGGGGTTAGAGGTCAGGGGTTAAAGGTCAGTGGTTAGAGTTAGGGTCTTACAGTTTAGAACTGGTGTTTCCTGTAATCTGTTTGAGGATTTGACAGTAGGGTCAGAGGTCAGAGGTCAGGGGTCAGAGTTAGGGTCTTACAGTTTAGAACTGGTGTTTCCTGTAATCTGTTTGAGGATTTGACAGTAGGGTCAGAGTTCAGAGGTCAGGGGTCAGAGTTAGGGTCTTACGGTTTAGAATTGTTGTTTCCTGTAATCTGTTTGAGGTGTTGACTGTAGAGTCAGGGGTCAGAGGTCAGTGGTTAGAGTTAGGGTCTTACGGTTTAGAGCTGGTGTTTCCTGTAATCTGTTTGAGGTGTTGACTGTGGGGTCAGAGGTCAGGGGGTTAGAGTTAGGGTCTTACGGTTTAGAGCTGGTGTTTCCTGTAATCTGTTTGAGGTGTTGACTGTAGAGTCAGAGGTCAGGGGGTTAGAGTTAGGGTCTTACGGTTTAGAGCTGGTGTTTCCTGTAATCTGTTTGAGGTGTTGACTGTAGAGTCAGGGGTCAGAGGTCAGTGGTTAGAGTTAGGGTCTTACGGTTTAGAGCTGGTGTTTCCTGTAATCTGTTTGAGGATTTGACAGTAGGGTCAGAGGTCAGGGGTCAGAGTTAGGGTCTTACAATTTAGAACGGGTGTTTCCTGTAATCTGTTTGAGGATTTGACAGTAGGGTCAGAGGTCAGAGGTCAGGGGTCAGAGTTAGGGTCTTACAGGTTAGAACTGGTGTTTCCTGTAATCTGTTTGAGGATTTGACAGTAGGGTCAGAGTTCAGAGGTCAGGGGTCAGAGTTAGGGTCTTACGGTTTAGAATTGTTGTTTCCTGTAATCTGTTTGAGGTGTTGACTTTAGAGTCAGGGGTCAGAGGTCAGTGGTTAGAGTTAGGGTCTTACGGTTTAGAGCTGGTGTTTCCTGTAATCTGTTTGAGGTGTTGACTGTGGGGTCAGAGGTCAGGGGGTTAGAGTTAGGGTCTTACGGTTTAGAGCTGGTGTTTCCTGTAATCTGTTTGAGGTGTTGACTGTAGAGTCAGAGGTCAGGGGGTTAGAGTTAGGGTCTTACGGTTTAGAGCTGGTGTTTCCTGTAATCTGTTTGAGGTGTTGACTGTAGAGTCAGGGGTCAGAGGTCAGTGGTTAGAGTTAGGGTCTTACGGTTTAGAGCTGGTGTTTCCTGTAATCTGTTTGAGGTGTTGACTGTGGGGTCAGAGGTCAGGGGGTTAGAGTTAGGGTCTTACGGTTTAGAGCTGGTGTTTCCTGTAATCTGTTTGAGGTGTTGACTGTAGGGTCAGGGGTCAGAGGTCAGGGGGTTAGAGTTAGGGTCTTACGGTTTAGAGCTGGTGTTTCCTGTAATCTGTTTAAGGTGTTGACTGTGGGGTCAGAATTCAGAGGTCAGGGGTCAGAGTTAGGGTCTTACGGTTTAGAGCTGGTGTTTCCTGTAATCTGTTTGAGGATTTGACAGTAGGGTCAGAGGTCAGGGGTCAGAGTTAGGGTCTTACAATTTAGAACGGGTGTTTCCTGTAATCTGTTTGAGGATTTGACAGTAGGGTCAGAGTTCAGAGGTCAGGGGTTAGAGTTAGGGTCTTACGGTTTAGAACGGGTGTTTCCTGTAATCTGTTTGAGGTGTTGACTGTAGAGTCAGGGGTCAGAGGTCAGTGGTTAGAGTTAGGGTCTTACGGTTTAGAGCTGGTGTTTCCTGTAATCTGTTTGAGGATTTGACTGTAGGGTCAGAGTTCAGGGGTTAGAGTTAGGGTCTTACGGTTTAGAGCTGGTGTTTCCTGTAATCTGTTTGAGGATTTGACAGTAGGGTCAGAGGTCAGGGGGTTAGAGTTAGGGTCTTACGGTTTAGAGCTGGTGTTTCCTGTAATCTGTTTGAGGTGTTGACTGTAGAGTCAGGGGTCAGAGGTCAGGGGGTTAGAGTTAGGGTCTTACAATTTAGAATGGGTGTTTCCTGTAATCTGTTTGAGGATTTGACTGTAGAGTCAAAGGTCAGGGGGTCAGAGGTCAGGGGGTCAGAGGTCAGGGGTCAGAGTTAGTGTCTTACGGTTTAGAGCTGGTGTTTCCTGTAATCTGTTTGAGGTGTTGACTGTAGGGTCAGGGGTCAGAGGTCAGTGGTTAGAGTTAGGGTCTTACAATGTAGAACTGGTGTTTCCTGTAATCTGTTTGAGGATTTGACTGTAGGGTCAGAGGTCAGGGGGTCAGAGGTCAGGGGGTTAGAGTTAGGGTCTTACGGTTTAGAGCTGGTGTTTCCTGTAATCTGTTTGAGGTGTTGACTGTAGGGTCAGATGTCAGGGGGTTAGAGTTAGGGTCTTACGGTTTAGAGCTGGTGTTTCCTGTAATCTGTTTGAGGTGTTGACTGTAGGGTCAGAGGTCAGGGGGTTAGAGTTAGGGTCTTACGGTTTAGAGCTGGTGTTCCCTGTAATCTGTTTGAGGATTTGACAATAGGGTCAGAGTTCAGAGGTCAGGGGTCAGAGTTAGGGTCTTACGGTTCAGAACTGGTGTTTCCTGTAATCTGTTTGAGGATTTGACAGTAGGGTCAGAGTTCAGAGGTCAGGGGTCAGAGTTAGGGTCTTACGGTTCAGAACTGGTGTTTCCTGTAATCTGTTTGAGGTGTTGACTGTGGGGTCAGATGTCAGGGGGTTAGAGTTAGGGTCTTACGGTTTAGAACTGGTGTTTCCTGTAATCTGTTTGAGGTGTTGACTGTAGGGTCAGGGGTCAGAGGTCAGGGGGTTAGAGTTAGGGTCTTACGGTTTAGAGCTGGTGTTTCCTTTAATCTGTTTGAGGATTTGACAGTAGGGTCAGAGGTCAGTGGTTAGAGTTAGGGTCTTACGGTTTAGAGCTGGTGTTTCCTGTAATCTGTTTGAGGTGTTGACTGTAGGGTCAGAGGTCAGGGGGTTAGAGTTAGGGTCTTACGGTTTAGAGCTGGTGTTTCCTGTAATCTGTTTGAGGTGTTGACTGTAGGGTCAGGGGTCAGAGGTCAGGGGGTTAGAGTTAGGGTCTTACGGTTTAGAACTGGTGTTTCCTGTAATCTGTTTGAGGTGTTGACTGTAGGGTCAGAGGTCAGGGGGTTAGAGTTAGGGTCTTACGGTTTAGAGCTGGTGTTTCCTGTAATCTGTTTGAGGTGTTGACTGTAGGGTCAGGGGTCAGAGGTCAGGGGGTTAGGGTTAGGGTCTTACAGTTTAGCGCTGGTGTTTCCTGTAATCTGTTTGAGGATTTGACAGTAGGGTCAGAGGTCAGGGGTCAGAGTTAGGGTCTTACGGTTTAGAGCTGGTGTTTCCTGTAATCTGTTTGAGGTGTTGACTGTAGGGTCAGATGTCAGGGGGTTAGAGTTAGGGTCTTACGGTTTAGAGCTGGTGTTTCCTGTAATCTGTTTGAGGTGTTGACTGTAGGGTCAGAGGTCAGGGGGTTAGAGTTAGGGTCTTACGGTTTAGAGCTGGTGTTTCCTGTAATCTGTTTGAGGATTTGACAGTAGGCTTCATCCTTCATCAGACCAAACTGTCCAATCAGCTGGAGAGAGGGAGAACACACACATCACACAGACGCCGGAAACACAACACAAAACCACCAACTGTTAACGGTGTGGGTGTTACCTTCAGGAAGGTGTTGACTACTTCTTGATCTGTCTGGCCCTTCGGGGGGTGGTCTCCCATAAAACGCATCACCGCTATGAACATCACATAACAGGACATAGTAGGACATGACATACCATGACTTAACATAACGGCCCATGACATGAAATGACATGGAAAAAGGCATAAAATGACATAGCACGACATAGCATGATAAAGCATGGGCATAGCATGACATAGTGTGAAATATAACTTACATAGGAAGATGTCTGTAGCCACTCTGTTCATAGCAGGATCAGTGAACTCTATCAGAGATTCAGACAGTGGAGACTGGGGGGGGGAGATATAATGGAACTATATCAGAGATTCAGACAGTGGAGACTGGGGGAGATATAATGGAACTCTATCAGAGATTCAGACAGTGGAGACTGGGGGAGAGATATAATGGAACTCTATCAGAGATTCAGACAGTGGAGACTGGGGGGGATATAATGGAACTCTATCAGAGATTCAGACAGTGGAGACTGGGGGGGGGATATAATGGAACTCTATCAGAGATTCAGACAGTGGAGACTGGGGGGATATAATGGAACTCTATCAGAGATTCAGACAGTGGAGACTGGGGGAGAGATATAATGGAACTCTATCAGAGATTCAGACAGTGGAGACTGGGGGGAGAGATATAATGGAACTCTATCAGAGATTCAGACAGTGGAGACTGGGGGGATATAATGGAACTCTATCAGAGATTCAGACAGTGGAGACTGGGGGATATAATGGAACTCTATCAGAGATTCAGACAGTGGAGACTGGGGGAGAGATATAATGGAACTCTATCAGAGATTCAGACAGTGGAGACTGGGGGGGAGATATAATGGAACTCTATCAGAGATTCAGACAGTGGAGACTGGGGGAGATATAATGGAACTCTATCAGAGATTCAGACAGTGGAGACTGGGGGATACAATGGAACTCTATCAGAGATTCAGACAGTGGAGACTGGGGGATATAATGGAACTCTATCAGAGATTCAGACAGGAGACTGGGGGGGGGGGAGATATAATGGAACTCTATCAGAGATTCAGACAGTGGAGACTGGGGGGGATATAATGGAACTATAGTTAACTACTTAAGGCTTATGAGAGGTATAATAAAACAGTTAGGGTAGGTGTTATAATGTGTTATAATGTATTATAATGTATTATAATGTGTTATAATGTGTTATAATGTGTTATAATGTGTTATAATGTATTATGATGTGTTATGATGTGTTATAATGTATTATAATGTGTTATAATGTGTTATAATGTATTATAATGTGTTATAATGTATTATAATGTGTTATAATGTGTTATAATGTATTATAATATAATGTATTATAGTGTGTTATAATGTGTTATAATGTATTATAATGTGTTATAATGTATTATAATGTATTATAATGTGTTATAGTGTGTTATAATGTGTTATAATGTATTATAATGTGTTATAATGTGTTATAATGTATTATAATGTGTTATAATGTGTTATAATGTATTATAATGTATTATAATGTGTTATAATGTATTATAATGTGGTGTTATAATGTGTTATAATGTATTATAATGTGTTATAATGTGTTATAATGTGTTATAATGTATTATAATATAATGTATTATAATGTGTTATAATGTGTTATAATGTGTTATAATGTATTATAATATAATGTATTATAATGTATTATAGTGTGTTATAATGTGTTATAATGTGTTATAATGTGTTATAATGTATTATAATGTATTATAATGTGTTATAATGTGTTATAATGTATTATAATATAATGTATTATAATGTATTATAATGTGTTATAATGTATTATAATGTGTTATAATGTGTTATAATGTATTATAATGTGTTATAATGTATTATAATGTGTTATAATGTATTATAATATAATGTATTATAATGTATTATAATGTGTTATAATGTATTATAATGTGTTATAATGTGTTATAATGTATTATAATGTGTTATAATGTATTATAATGTGTTATAATGTATTATAATGTATTATAATGTGTTATAGTGTGTTATAATGTGTTATAATGTGTTATAATGTGTTATAATGTATTATAATGTATTATAATGTATTATAATGTGTTATAATGTATTATAATGTATTATAATGTATTATAATGTGTTATAATGTGTTATAATATAATGTATTATAATGTATTATAATGTGTTATAATGTATTATAATGTATTATAATGTGTTATAGTGTGTTATAATGTATTATAATGTGTTATAATGTGTTATAATGTGTTATAATGTGTTATAATGTATTATAATGTATTATAATGTGTTATAATGTATTATAATGTATTATAATGTGTTATAATGTGTTATAATGTATTATAATATAATGTATTATAATGTATTATAATGTGTTATAATGTATTATAATGTATTATAATGTGTTATAGTGTGTTATAATGTATTATAATGTGTTATAATGTGTTATAATGTATTATAATGTGTTATAATGTATTATAATGTATTATAATGTATTATAATGTGTTATAATGTATTATAATGTATTATAATGTGTTATAATGTATTATAATGTATTATAATGTGTTATAATGTGTTATAATGTATTATAATATAATGTATTATAATGTATTATAATGTGTTATAATGTATTATAATGTATTATAATGTGTTATAGTGTGTTATAATGTATTATAATGTGTTATAATGTGTTATAATGTATTATAATGTGTTATAATGTGTTATAATGTATTATAATGTATTATAATGTATTATAATGTGTTGTAATGTGTTATAATGTGTTATAATGTATTATAATGTGTTATAATGTATTATAATGTGTTATAATGTGTTATAATGTATTATAATGTGTTATAATGTATTATAATGTATTATAATGTGTTATAATGTGTTATAATGTGTTATAATGTATTATAATATAATGTATTATAATGTATTATAATGTGTTATAATGTATTATAATGTATTATAATGTGTTATAGTGTGTTATAATGTATTATAATGTGTTATAATGTGTTATAATGTATTATAATGTGTTATAATGTATTACCTTGGAGACCTTGATGTGTTATAATGTGTTATAATGTATTATAATGTGTTATAATGTGTTATAATGTATTATAATGTGTTATAATGTGTTATAATGTGTTATAATGTATTATAATGTGTTATAATGTATTATAATGTATTATAATGTGTTATAATGTGTTATAATATATTATAATGTGTTATAATGTGTTATAATGTATTATAATGTGTTATAATGTATTATAATGTGTTATAATGTGTTATAATGTGTTATAATGTATTATAATGTATTATAATGTGTTATAATGTGTTATAATGTATTATAATGTGTTATAATGTGTTATAATGTTTTATAATGTGTTATAATGTATTATAATGTGTTATAATGTGTTATAATGTATTATAATGTGTTATAATGTGTTATAATGTATTATAATGTATTATAATGTGTTATAATGTATTATAATGTATTATAATGTATTATAATGTGTTATAATGTGTTATAATGTGTTATAATGTATTATAATATAATGTATTATAATGTGTTATAATGTATTATAATGTGTTATAATGTGTTATAATGTGTTATAGTGTGTTATAATGTGTTATAATGTGTTATAATGTGTTATAATGTATTATAATGTGTTATAATGTATTATAATGTATTATAATGTGTTATAATGTGTTATAATGTGTTATAATGTGTTATAAATTATAATGTATTATAATGTGTTATAATGTGTGTTATAATGTATTATAATGTGTTATAATGTGTTATAATGTGTTATAATGTATTATAATGTGTTATAATGTATTATAATGTATTATAATGTGTTATAATGTATTATAATGTGTTATAATGTATTACCTTGGAGACCTTGATGTGTTATAATGTGTTATAATGTATTATAATGTGTTATAATGTGTTATAATGTATTATAATGTGTTATAATGTGTTATAATGTGTTATAATGTATTATAATGTGTTATAATGTATTATAATGTATTATAATGTGTTATAATGTGTTATAATGTATTATAATGTGTTATAATGTGTTATAATGTGTTATAATGTATTATAATGTATTATAATGTGTTATAATGTATTATAATGTATTATAATGTGTTATAATGTATTATAATGTGTTATAATGTGTTATAATGTGTTATAATGTATTATAATGTGTTATAATGTGTTATAATGTTTTATAATGTGTTATAATGTATTATAATGTGTTATAATGTGTTATAATGTATTATAATATAATGTATTATAATGTATTATAATGTGTTATAATGTATTATAATGTGTTATAATGTGTTATAATGTGTTATAATGTATTATAGTGTGTTATAATGTATTATAATGTGTTATAATGTGTTATAATGTATTATAATGTGTTATAATGTGTTATAATGTGTTATAATGTATTATAATATAATGTATTATAATGTGTTATAATGTGTTATAATGTATTATAATGTGTTATAATGTGTTATAATGTGTTATAATGTGTTATAATGTGTTATAGTGTGTTATAATGTATTATAATGTGTATTATAATGTGTTATAATGTGTTATAATGTGTTATAATGTGTTATAGTGTGTTATAATGTATTATAATGTGTTATAATGTGTTATAATGTGTTATAATGTGTTATAATGTGTGTTATAATGTGTTATAATGTGTTATAATGTGTTATAATGTATTATAATGTGTTATAATGTATTATAATGTGTTATATTGTGTTATAATGTATTATAATGTGTTATAATGTGTTATAATGTGTTATAATGTGTTATATTGTGTTATAATGTGTTATAATGTGTTATAATGTGTTATAATGTATTACCTTGGAGACCTTGATGTGTTATAATGTGTTATAATGTATTACCTTGGAGAACCTGACCATTTCAAAGGGATCTCTGGTGTCTTTGGGCTTCTTGGACTTCACAGAGGCCCTGTGGGGAGGAACCACAGATTAACACTCACTTCTGAGGGAAACAGTGGAAGGTGTGTGAGTGGTGTGTGTGTTTAATGTGTGTGTGTGTGTGTGTGTTGTATGTGTGTGTATTGTATGTGTGTGTGTGTTTGATGTGTGTGGTGTGTGTGTTTAATGTGTGTGTGTGTGTGTGTGTGGTGTGTGTGTTTGATGTGTGTGTGTGTGTGTGTGTGTTTGATGTGTGTGTGAGTGGTGTGTGTGTGTTGTATGTGAGTATGAATGGTGTGTGTGTGTTTGATGTGTGTGTGTGGTGTATGTGTGTGTGAGTGGTGTGTGTGTGTGTGTTGTATGTGAGTATGAATGGTGTGTGTGTGTGTGTGTGAGTATGAATGGTGTGTGTGTGTTTGATGTGTGTGTGCTTACCCCTTAGCAGCCGGTTGTCTAAAGTATTTCTTTGCGAAATCCACCATATCGTACCGCGTGTCCTGCAGAACGCTCTCGTCGATCTCTAGGACCTCATCAAACCCCTCCTAAACAACAGCAACATGTATACAGTAGTACAGTAGTACAGAACGCTCTCGTCGACCTCTAGGACCTCATCAAACCCCTCCTAAACCACAGCAACATGTATACAGTAGTACAGAACGCTCTCGTCAACCTCTAGGACCTCATCAAACCCCTCCTAAACCACAGCAACAAGTATACAGTAGTACAGAACGCTCTCGTCGACCTCTAGGACGTCATCAAACCCCTCCTAAACCACAGCAACATGTATACAGTAGTACAGAACGCTCTCGTCGACCTCTAGGACCTCATCAAACCCCTCCTAAACCACAGCAACATGTATACAGTAGTACAGTAGTACAGAACGCTCTCGTCGACCTCTAGGACCTCATCAAACCCCTCCTAAACCACAGCAACATGTATACAGTAGTACAGAACGCTCTCGTTGACCTCTAGGACCTCATCAAACCCCTCCTAAACCACAGCAACATGTATACAGTTGTACAGTAGTACAGAACGCTCTCGTCGACCTCTAGGACCTCATCAAACCCCTCCTAAACCACAGCAACATGTATACAGTAGTACAGTAGTACAGAACGCTCTCGTCGACCTCTAGGACCTCATCAAACCCCTCCTAAACCACAGCAACATGTATACAGTAGTACAGTAGTACAGAACGCTCTCGTCGACCTCTAGGACCTCATCAAACCCCTCCTAAACCACAGCAACATGTATACAGTAGTACAGAACGCTCTTGTCGACCTCTAGGACTTCATCAAACCCCTCCTAAACCACAGCAACATGTATACAGTAGTACAGTAGTACAGAACGCTCTCGTCGACCTCTAGGACCTCATCAAACCCCTCCTAAACCACAGCAACATGTATACAGTAGTACAGAATGCTCTTGTCGACCTCTAGGACCTCATCAAACCCCTCCTAAACCACAGCAACATGTATACAGTAGTACAGTAGTACAGAACGCTCTCGTCGACCTCTAGGACCTCATCAAACCCCTCCTAAACCACAGCAACATGTATACAGTAGTACAGTAGTACAGAACGCTCTCGTCGACCTCTAGGACTTCATCAAACCCCTCCTAAACCACAGCAACATGTATACAGTAGTACAGAACGCTCTCGTCGACCTCTAGGACCTCATCAAACCCCTCCTAAACCACAGCAACATGTATACAGTAGTACAGAACGCTCTCGTCAACCTCTAGGACCTCATCAAACCCCTCCTAAACCACAGCAACATTTTTACAGTAGTACAGAATGCTCTCGTCGACCTCTAGGACCTCATCAAACCCCTCCTAAACCACAGCAACAAGTATACAGTAGTACAGAACGCTCTAGTCGACCTCTAGGACGTCATCAAACCCCTCCTAAACCACAGCAACATGTATACAGTAGTACAGAACGCTCTCGTCGACCTCTAGGACCTCATCAAACCCCTCCTAAACCACAGCAACATGTATACAGTAGTACAGTAGTAAAGAACGCTCTCGTCGACCTCTAGGACCTCATCAAACCCCTCCTAAACCACAGCAACATGTATACAGTAGTACAGAACGCTCTCGTTGACCTCTAGGACCTCATCAAACCCCTCCTAAACCACAGCAACATGTATACAGTTGTACAGTAGTACAGAACGCTCTCGTCGACCTCTAGGACCTCATCAAACCCCTCCTAAACCACAGCAACACGTATACAGTAGTACAGTAGTACAGAACGCTCTCGTCGACCTCTAGGACTTCATCAAACCCCTCCTAAACCACAGCAACATGTATACAGTAGTACAGTAGTACAGAACGCTCTCGTCGACATCTAGGACCTCATCAAACCCCTCCTAAACCACAGCAACATGTATACAGTAGTACAGAATGCTCTTGTCGACCTCTAGGACCTCATCAAACCCCTCCTAAACCACAGCAACATGTATACAGTAGTACAGTAGTACAGAACGCTCTCGTCGACCTCTAGGACCTCATCAAACCCCTCCTAAACCACAGCAACATGTATACAGTAGTACAGTAGTACAGAACGCTCTCGTCGACCTCTAGGACTTCATCAAACCCCTCCTAAACCACAGCAACATGTATACAGTAGTACAGAACGCTCTCGTCGACCTCTAGGACCTCATCAAACCCCTCCTAAACCACAGCAACATGTATACAGTAGTACAGAACGCTCTCGTCGACCTCTAGGACCTCATCAAACCCCTCCTAAACCACAGCAACATGTATACAGTAGTACAGTAGTACAGAACGCTCTCGTCGACCTCTAGGACCTCATCAAACCCCTCCTAAACCACAGCAACATGTATACAGTAGTACAGAACGCTCTCGTCGACCTCTAGGACCTCATCAAACCCCTCCTAAACCACAGCAACATGTATACAGTAGTACAGTAGTACAGAACGCTCTCATCGACCTCTAGGACCTCATCAAACCCCTCCTAAACCACAGCAACATGTATACAGTAGTACAGAACGCTCTCGTTAACCTCTAGGACCTCATCAAACCCCTCCTAAACCACAGCAACATGTATACAGTAGTACAGTAGTACAGAACGCTCTCGTCGACCTCTAGGACCTCATCAAACCCCTCCTAAACCACAGCAACATGTATACAGTAGTACAGAACGCTCTCGTCGACCTCTAAGACCTCATCAAACCCCTCCTAAACCACAGCAACATGTATACAGTAGTACAGTAGTACAGAACGCTCTCGTCGACCTCTAGGACCTCATCAAACCCCTCCTAAACCACAGCAACATGTATACAGTAGTACAGAACGCTCTCGTCGACTTCTAGGACCTCATCAAACCCCTCCTAAACCACAGCAACATGTATACAGTAGTACAGAACGCTCTCGTCGACCTCTAGGACCTCATCAAACCCCTCCTAAACCACAGCAACATGTATACAGTAGTACAGTAGTACAGAACGCTCTCGTGACCTCTAGGACCTCATCAAACCCCTCCTAAAACCACAGCAACATGTATACAGTAGTACAGAACGCTCTCGTCGACCTCTAGGACCTCATCAAACCCCTCCTAAACCACAGCAACATATATACAGTAGTACAGTAGTACAGCACGCCTCGTCGACCTCTAGGACCTCATCAAACCCTCCTAAACCACAGCAACATGTAAAGAGTAGTACAGAACGCCTCGTCGACCTCTAGGACCTCATCAAACCCTCCTAAACCACAGCAACATGTATACAGTAGTACAGAACGCCTCGTCGACCTCAAGGACCTCGTCAAACCCTCCTAAACCACAGCAACATGTATACAGTAGTACAGTAGTACAGAACGCTCTCGTCGACCTCTAGGACCTCATCAAACCCTCCTAAACCACAGCAACATGTATACAGTAGTACAGTAGTACAGAACGCTCTCGTCGACCTCTAGGACCTCATCAAACCCCTCCTAAACCACAGCAACATGTATACAGTAGTACAGTAGTACAGAACACTCTCTTCGACCTCTAGGGACCTCATCAAACCCCTCCTAAACCACAGCAACATGTATACAGTAGTACAGCTCTCGTTGACTTAGACCTCATCAAACCCCTCCTAAACCACAGCAACATGTATACAGAACGCCTCATCAAACCTCATCAAACCCTCCTAAACCACAGCAACATGTATACAGTAGTAGAGTAGTACAGAACGCTCTCATCGACTCTAGGACCTCATCAAACCCCTCCTAAACCACAGCAACATGTATACAGTAGTACAGTAGTACAGAACGCTCTCGTCGACCTCTAGACCTCATCAAACCCCTCCTAAACCACAGCAACATGTATACAGTAGTACAGTAGTACAGAACGCCTCGTCGACCTCTAGGACCTCATCAAACCCCTCCTAAACCACAGCAACATGTATACAGTAGTACAGAACGCTCTCGTCGACCTCTAGGACCTCATCAAACCCCTCCTAAACCACAGCAACATGTATACAGTAGTACAGTAGTACAGAACGCTCTCGTCGACCTCTAGGACCTCATCAAACCCCTCCTAAACCACAGCAACATGTATACAGTAGTACAGAACGCCTGCGTCGACCTCTAGGACCTCATCAAACCCCTCCTAAACCACAGCAACATGTATACAGTAGTACAGTAGTGCAGAACGCTCTCGTCGACCTCTAGGACCTCATCAAACCCCTCCTAAACCACAGCAACATGTATACAGTAGTACAGTAGTACAGAACGCTCTCTTCGACCTCTAGGACCTCATCAAACCCCTCCTAAACCACAGCAACATGTATACAGTAGTACAGTAGTACAGAACGCTCTCGTCGACCTCTAGGACCTCATCAAACCCCTCCTAAACCACAGCAACATGTATACAGTAGTACAGAATGCTCTTGTCGACCTCTAGGACCTCATCAAACCCCTCCTAAACCACAGCAACATGTATACAGTAGTACAGTAGTACAGAACGCTCTCGTCGACCTCTAGGACCTCATCAAACCCCTCCTAAACCACAGCAACATGTATACAGTAGTACAGTAGTACAGAACGCTCTCGTCGACCTCTAGGATCTCATCAAACCCCTCCTAAACCACAGCAACATGTATACAGTAGTACAGTAGTACAGTACGGTAGTATACTAGTACAGTAGTACAGTAGTAAGGTAGTATACTAGTACACCAGTATAGTAGTATAGTAGCATAGTAGTGCAGTAGTATGTAGTATAGTAGTACAGTAGTACGGTAGTACAGTAGTATACTAGTACACCAGTATAGTCGTATAGTAGCATAGTAGTGCAGTAGTAAGTAGTATAGTAGCACAGTAGTGCAGTAGTAAGTAGTATAGTAGCATAGTAGTGCAGTAGTATAGTAGTATAGTAGCATAGTAGTGCAGTCGTATAGTAGTATAGTAGCATAGTAGTGCAGTAGTATAGTAGTATAGTAGCATAGTAGTGCAGTAGTATAGTAGTATAGTAGTATAGTAGTACAGTAGTACCGTAGTATACTAGTACACCAGTACAGTAGTATAGTAGTAGAGTAGTTTACAGTAGTAAGTAGTATAGTAGCATAGTAGTGCAGTAGTAAGTAGTATAGTAGCATAGTAGTGCAGTAGTAAGTAGTATAGTAGTATAGTAGTACAGTAGTACAGTAGTATACTAGTACACCAGTACAGTAGTATAGTAGCACAGTAGTGCAGTAGTAAGTAGTATAGTAGCATAGTAGTGCAGTAGTATAGTAGTATAGTAGCATAGTAGTGCAGTAGTATAGTAGTATAGTAGCATAGTAGTGCAGTAGTATAGTAGTATAGTAGTACAGTAGTACAGTAGTATAGTAGTTTAGTAGTATATTAGTGCAGTAGTACAGTATTTTACTAGTACAGTAGTGTGGCAGTACAGTGGTATTGTAGTATAGTAGTACAGTAGTATAGTGGTACAGTACTACAGTGTGTGTATCAGTGTACCACCTCCAGGGTGGGGTCTATCTGGTGTACTACAGTGTGTGTATCAGTGTGTATCACCTCCAGGGTGGGGGTCTATCTGGTGTACTACAGTGTGTGTATCAGTGTGTACCTCCAGGGTGAGGGTCTATCTGGTGTACTACAGTGTGTGTATCAGTGTGTACCTCCAGGGTGGGGTCTATCTGGTGTACTACAGTGTGTGTATCAGTGTGTACCTCCAGGGTGGGGTCTATCTGGTGTACTACAGTGTGTGTATCAGTGTGTACCTCCAGGGTGGGGGTCTATCTGGTGTACTACAGTGTGTGTATCAGTGTGTACCTCCAGGGTGGGGTCTATCTGGTGTACTACAGTGTGTGTATCAGTGTGTACCTCCAGGGTGGGGGTCTATCTGGTGTACTACAGTGTGTGTATCAGTGTGTACCTCCAGGTCTATCTGGTGTACTACAGTGTGTGTATCAGTGTGTACCTCCAGGTCTATCTGGTGTACTACAGTGTGTGTATCAGTGTGTACCTCCAGGGTGGGGGTCTATCTGGTGTACTACAGTGTGTGTATCAGTGTGTAACTCCAGGGTCTATCTGGTGTACTACAGTGTGTGTATCAGTGTGTACCACCTCCAGGGTGGGGTCTATCTGGTGTACTACAGTGTGTTTATCAGTGTGTACCTCCAGGGTGGGGGTCTATCTGGTGTACTACAGTGTGTGTATCACCTCCAGGGTGGGGGTCTATCTGGTGTACTACAGTGTGTGTATCAGTGTGTACCTCCAGGGTGAGGGTCTATCTGGTGTACTACAGTGTGTGTATCAGTGTGTACCTCCAGGGTGGGGGTATAGCTGGTGTACTACAGTGTGTGTATCAGTGTGTACCTCCAGGGTGGGGGTCTATCTGGTGTACTACAGTGTGTGTATCAGTGTGTACCTCCAGGGTGGGGGTCTATCTGGTGTACTACAGTGTGTGTATCAGTGTGTACCTCCAGGGTCTATCTGGTGTACTACAGTGTGTGTATCAGTGTGTACCTCCAGGGTGGGGTCTATCTGGTGTACTACAGTGTGTGTATCAGTGTGTACCTCCAGGGTGGGGGTCTATCTGGTGTACTACAGTGTGTGTATCAGTGTGTACCTCCAGGGTGGGGGTCTATCTGGTGTACTACAGTGTGTGTATTAGTGTGTACCACCTCCAGGGTGGGGGTCTATCTGGTGTACTACAGTGTGTGTATCAGTGTGTACCTCCAGGGTGGGGGTCTATCTGGTGTACTAAAGTGTGTGTATCAGTGTGTACCTCCGGGGTGGGGGTCTATCTGGTGTACTACAGTGTGTGTAGCAGTGTGTACCTCCAGGGTGGGGTCTATCTCGTGAGCGGCAGCGCTGGACGCCACGGCCACAGCCATAGCTGATGTCACGGCAACCCGCCCTGCTCCTCCTTTAAGCTCCGCCCTGCGGTCGACCGGGAGGGACAGGAAGTCAGGGGCGGCGACGGGACGGACACAATCTGTCGGGAACGCCCCTGGACGACCAAACACCCCTCCGAACTTCCAACCTGGTAGAACAACAGACAGGGGAAACACGCACAGGAGAGACGGGTGGAGAGATGAGGTGGAGGAAGAGGAGAGAGATGAGGTGGAGGAAGGGGAGAGAGATGAAGAGGAGAGAGATGAGGTGGAGGAAGAGGGGAGAGCGATGAGGTGGAGGAAGAGGAGAGAGATGAAGAGGAGAGAGATGAGGTGGAGGAAGAGGGGAGAAATGAGGTGGAGGAAGAGGAGAGAGATGAGGTGGGGGAAGAGGAGAGAGATGAGGTGGAGGAAGAGGGGAGAGAGATGAGGTGGAGGAAGAGGAGAGAGATGAAGAGGAGAGAGATGAGGTGGAGGAAGAGGGGAGAGAGATGAGGTGGAGGAAGAGGAGAGAGATGAGGTGGAGGAAGAGGAGAGAGATGAGGTGGAGGAAGAGGAGAGAGATGAAGAGGAGGAAGAGGAGAGAGATGAGGTGGAGGAAGAGGAGAGAGATGAGGTGGGGGAAGAGCAGAGAGATGAGGTGGAGGAAGAGGAGAGAGATGAGGTGGGGGAAGAGGAGAGAGATGAGGTGGAGGAAGAGGAGAGAAATGAAGAGGAGAGAGATGAGGTGGAGGAAGAGGAGAGAGATGAGGTGGAGGAAGAGGAGAGAGATGAGGTGGAGGAAGAGGAGAGAGATGAGGTGGAGGAAGAGGAGAGAGAGATGAGGTGGAGGAAGAGGAGAGAGATGAGGTGGAGGAAGAGGGGAGAGATGAAGAGGAGAGAGATGAGGTGGAGGAAGAGGGGAGAGAGATGAGGTGGAGGAAGAGGAGAGAGATGAGGTGGAGGAAGAGGAGAGAGATGAAGAGGAGAGAGATGAGGTGGAGGAAGAGGGGAGAGCGATGAGGTGGAGGAAGAGGAGAGAGATGAAGAGGAGAGAGATGAGGTGAAGGAAGAGGAGAGAGATGAGGTGGAGGAAGAGGAGAGAGATGAGGTGGACGAAGAGGAGAGAGATGAGGTGGAGGAAGAGGAGAGAGATGAGGTGGAGGAAGAGGAGAGAGATGAAGAGGAGAGAGATGAGGTGGAGGAAGAGGGGAGAGAGATGAGGTGGAGGAAGAGGAGAGAGATGAGGTGGAGGAAGAGGAGAGAGATGAAGAGGAGGAAGAGGAGAGAGATGAGGTGGAGGAAGAGGAGAGAGATGAGGTGGGGGAAGAGCAGAGAGATGAGGTGGAGGAAGAGGAGAGAGATGAGGTGGGGGAAGAGGAGAGAGATGAGGTGGAGGAAGAGGAGAGAGATGAGGTGGAGGAAGAGGAGAGAGATGAAGAGGAGAGAGATGAGGTGGAGGAAGAGGGGAGAGCGATGAGGTGGAGGAAGAGGAGAGAGATGAAGAGGAGAGAGATGAGGTGAAGGAAGAGGAGAGAGATGAGGTGGAGGAAGAGGAGAGAGATGAGGTGACGAAGAGGAGAGAGATGAGGTGGAGGAAGAGGAGAGAGATGAGGTGGAGGAAGAGGAGAGAGATGAAGAGGAGAGAGATGAGGTGGAGGAAGAGGGGAGAGAGATGAGGTGGAGGAAGAGGAGAGAGATGAAGAGGAGAGAGATGAGGTGGAGGAAGAGGGGAGAGCGATGAGGTGGAGGAAGAGGAGAGAGATGAAGAGGAGAGAGATGAGGTGAAGGAAGAGAGAGATGAGGTGGAGGAAGAGGAGAGAGATGAGGTGGACGAAGAGGAGAGAGATGAGGTGGAGGAAGAGGAGAGAGATGAGGTGGAGGAAGAGGAGAGAGATGAAGAGGAGAGAGATGAGGTGGAGGAAGAGGGGAGAGAGATGAGGTGGAGGAAGAGGAGAGAGATGAGGTGGAGGAAGAGGAGAGAGATGAAGAGGAGGAAGAGGAGAGAGATGAGGTGGAGGAAGAGGAGAGAGATGAGGTGGGGGAAGAGCAGAGAGATGAGGTGGAGGAAGAGGAGAGAGATGAGGTGGGGGAAGAGGAGAGAGATGAGGTGGAGGAAGAGGAGAGAAATGAAGAGGAGAGAGATGAGGTGGAGGAAGAGGAGAGAGATGAGGTGGAGGAAGAGGAGAGAGATGAAGAGGAGAGAGATGAGGTGGAGGAAGAGGAGAGAGATGAGGTGGAGGAAGAGGAGAGAGAGATGAGGTGGAGGAAGAGGAGAGAGATGAGGTGGAGGAAGAGGGGAGAGAGATGAGGTGGAGGAAGAGGAGAGAGATGAAGAGGAGAGAGATGAGGTGGAGGAAGAGGGGAGAGAGATGAGGTGGAGGAAGAGGAGAGAGATGAGGTGGAGGAAGAGGAGAGAGATGAGGTGGAGGAAGAGGAGAGAGATGAGGTGGAGGAAGAGGAGAGAGATGAGGTGGAGGAAGAGGAGAGAGAGATGAGGTGGAGGAAGAGGAGAGAGATGAGGTGGAGGAAGAGGAGAGAGATGAAGAGGAGAGAGATGAGGTGGAGGAAGAGGAGAGAGATGAGGTGGACGAAGAGGAGAGAGATGAGGTGGAGGAAGAGGAGAGAGATGAGGTGGGGGAAGAGGAGAGAGATGAGGTGGGGGAAGAGCAGAGAGATGAGGTGAAGGAAGAGGAGAGAGATGAGGTGGAGGAAGAGGAGAGAGATGAGGTGGGGGAAGAGGAGAGAGATGAGGTGGACGAAGAGGAGAGAGATGAGGTGGAGGAAGATGAGAGAGATGAGGTGAATGAAGAGGAGAGAGATGAGGTGGAGGAAGAGGAGAGAGATGAGGTGGAGGAAGAGGAGAGAGATGAGGTGGGGGAAGAGCAGAGAGATGAGGTGGGGGAAGAGGAGAGAGATGAGGTGGAGGAAGAGGAGAGAGATGAAGAGGAGAGAGATGAGATGGAGGAAGAGGAGAGAGATGAGGTGGAGGAAGAGGAGAGAGATGAAGAGGAGAGAGATGAGGTGGAGGAAGAGGGGAGAGAGATGAGGTGGAGGAAGAGGAGAGAGATGAGGTGGAGGAAGAGGAGAGAGAGATGAGGTGGAGGAAGAGGAGAGAGATGAGGTGGAGGAAGAGGGGAGAGAGATGAGGTGGAGGAAGAGGAGAGAGATGAAGAGGAGAGAGAGATGAGGTGGAGGAAGAGGAGAGAGATGAGGTGGAGGAAGAGGAGAGAGATGAGGTGGAGGAAGAGGAGAGAGATGAGGTGGAGGAAGAGGAGAGAGATGAGGTGGGGGAAGAGGAGAGAGATGAGGTGGGGAAGAGCAGAGAGATGAGGTGGAGGAAGAGGAGAGAGATGAGGTGGGGGAAGAGGAGAGAGATGAGGTGGAGGAAGAGGAGAGAGATGAAGAGGAGAGAGATGAGGTGGAGGAAGAGGAGAGAGATGAGGTGGAGGAAGAGGAGAGAGATGAAGAGGAGAGAGATGAGGTGGAGGAAGAGGGAGAGAGATGAGGTGGAGGAAGAGGAGAGCGATGAGGTGGAGGAAGAGGAGAGAGATGAAGAGGAGAGAGATGAGGTGGAGGAAGAGGAGAGAGATGAGGTGGAGGAAGAGGGGAGAGATGAGGTGGAGGAAGAGGAGAGAGATGAAGAGGAGAGAGATGAGGTGGAGGAAGAGGGGAGAGAGATGAGGTGGAGGAAGAGGAGAGAGATGAGGTGGAGGAAGAGGAGAGAGATGAGGTGGAGGAAGAGGAGAGAGATGAAGAGGAGGAAGAGGAGAGAGATGAGGTGGAGGAAGAGGAGAGAGATGAGGTGGGGAAGAGCAGAGAGATGAGGTGGAGGAAGAGGAGAGAGATGAGGTGGGGGAAGAGGAGAGATGAGGTGGAGGAAGAGGAGAGAAATGAAGAGGAGAGAGATGAGGTGGAGGAAGAGGAGAGAGATGAGGTGGAGGAAGAGGAGAGAGATGAAGAGGAGAGAGATGAGGTGGAGGAAGAGGAGAGAGATGAGGTGGAGGAAGAGGAGAGAGAGATGAGGTGGAGGAAGAGGAGAGAGATGAGGTGGAGGAAGAGGGGAGAGATGAAGAGGAGAGAGATGAGGTGGAGGAAGAGGGGAGAGAGATGAGGTGGAGGAAGAGGAGAGAGATGAGGTGGAGGAAGAGGAGAGAGATGAGGTGGAGGAAGAGGAGAGAGATGAAGAGGAGAGAGATGAGGTGGAGGAAGAGGGGAGAGCGATGAGGTGGAGGAAGAGGAGAGAGATGAAGAGGAGAGAGATGAGGTGAAGGAAGAGGAGAGAGATGAGGTGGAGGAAGAGGAGAGAGATGAGGTGGAGGAAGAGTAGAGAGATGAAGAGGAGAGAGATGAGGTGGAGGAAGAGGAGAGAGATGAGGTGGAGGAAGAGGAGAGAGAGATGAGGTGGAGGAAGAGGAGAGAGATGAGGTGGAGGAAGAGGAGGAGAGATGAGGTGGAGGAAGAGGAGAGAGATGAAGAGGAGAGAGATGAGGTGGAGGAAGAGGGGAGAGAGATGAGGTGGAGGAAGAGGAGAGAGATGAAGAGGAGAGAGAGATGAAGGGAAGAGGAGAGAGATGAGGTGGAGGAAGAGGAGAGAGATGAGGTGGACGAAGAGGAGAGAGATGAGGTGGAGGAAGAGGAGAGAGATGAGGTGGGAAGAGGAGAGAGATGAGGTGGGGAAGAGCAGAGAGATGAGGTGAAGGAAGAGGAGAGAGATGAGGTGGAGAAAGAGGAGAGAGATGAGGTGGGGAAGAGGAGAGAGATGAGGTGGACGAAGAGAGAGATGAGGTGGAGGAAGATGAGAGAGATGAGGTGAATGAAGAGGAGAGAGATGAGGTGGAGGAAGAGGAGAGAGATGAGGTGGAGGAAGAGGAGAGAGATGAGGTGGGGAAGAGCAGAGAGATGAGGTGGGGAAGAGGAGAGAGATGAGGTGGAGGAAGAGGAGAGAGATGAAGAGGAGAGAGATGAGGTGGAGGAAGAGGAGAGAGATGAGGTGGAGGAAGAGGAGAGAGATGAAGAGGAGAGAGATGAGGTGGAGGAAGAGGGGAGAGAGATGAGGTGGAGGAAGAGGAGAGAGATGAGGTGGAGGAAGAGGAGAGAGAGATGAGGTGGAGGAAGAGGAGAGAGATGAGGTGGAGGAAGAGGGGAGAGAGATGAGGTGGAGGAAGAGGGGAGAGAGATGAGGTGGAGGAAGAGGAGAGAGATGAAGAGGAGAGAGAGATGAGGTGGAGGAAGAGGAGAGAGATGAGGTGGAGGAAGAGGAGAGAGATGAAGAGGAGAGAGATGAGGTGGAGGAAGAGGGGAGAGCGATGAGGTGGAGGAAGAGGAGAGAGATGAAGAGGAGAGAGATGAGGTGGAGGAAGAGGAGAGAGATGAGGTGGAGGAAGAGGAGAGAGATGAGGTGGAGGAAGAGGAGAGAGATGAGGTGGAGGAAGAGGAGAGAGATGAGGTGGGGAAGAGGAGAGAGATGAGGTGGGGGAAGAGCAGAGAGATGAGGTGGAGGAAGAGGAGAGAGATGAGGTGGGGGAAGAGGAGAGAGATGAGGTGGAGGAAGAGGAGAGAGATGAAGAGGAGAGAGATGAGGTGGAGGAAGAGGAGAGAGATGAGGTGGAGGAAGAGGAGAGAGATGAAGAGGAGAGAGATGAGGTGGAGGAAGAGGGGAGAGAGATGAGGTGGAGGAAGAGGAGAGCGATGAGGTGGAGGAAGAGGAGAGAGATGAAGAGGAGAGAGATGAGGTGGAGGAAGAGGAGAGAGATGAGGTGGAGGAAGAGGGGAGAGAGATGAGGTGGAGGAAGAGGAGAGAGATGAAGAGGAGAGAGATGAGGTGGAGGAAGAGGGGAGAGAGATGAGGTGGAGGAAGAGGAGAGAGATGAGGTGGAGGAAGAGGAGAGAGATGAGGTGGAGGAAGAGGAGAGAGATGAAGAGGAGGAAGAGGAGAGAGATGAGGTGGAGGAAGAGGAGAGAGATGAGGTGGGGGAAGAGCAGAGAGATGAGGTGGAGGAAGAGGAGAGATGAGGTGGGGGAAGAGGAGAGAGATGAGGTGGAGGAAGAGGAGAGAAATGAAGAGGAGAGAGATGAGGTGGAGGAAGAGGAGAGAGATGAGGTGGAGGAAGAGGAGAGAGATGAAGAGGAGAGAGATGAGGGTGGAGGAAGAGGAGAGAGATGAGGTGGAGGAAGAGGAGAGAGAGATGAGGTGGAGGAAGAGGAGAGAGATGAGGTGAGGAAGAGGGGAGAGATGAAGAGGAGAGATGAGGTGGAGGAAGAGGGGAGAGAGATGAGGTGGAGGAAGAGGAGAGAGATGAGGTGGAGGAAGAGGAGAGAGATGAGGTGGAGGAAGAGGAGAGAGATGAAGAGGAGAGAGATGAGGTGGAGGAGGGGAGAGCGATGAGGTGGAGGAAGAGGAGAGAGATAAAGAGGAGAGAGATGAGGTGAAGGAAGAGGAGAGAGATGAGGTGGAGGAAGAGGAGAGAGATGAGGTGGACGAAGAGGAGAGAGATGAGGTGGAGGAAGAGGTGGAGAGAGATGAGGTGGAGGAAGAGGAGAGAGATGAAGAGGAGAGAGATGAGGTGGAGGAAGAGGGGAGAGAGATGAGGTTGAGGAAGAGGAGAGAGATGAGGTGGAGGAAGAGGAGAGAGATGAAGAGGAGGAAGAGGAGAGAGATGAGGTGGAGGAAGAGGAGAGAGATGAGGTGGGGAAGAGCAGAGATGAGGTGGAGGAAGAGGAGAGAGATGAGGTGGAGGAAGAGGAGAGAGATGAGGTGGAGGAAGAGGAGAGAGATGAGGTGGAGGAAGAGGAGAGAGAGATGAGGTGGAGGAAGAGGAGAGAGATGAGGTGGAGGAAGAGGGGAGAGAGATGAGGTGGAGGAAGAGGAGAGAGATGAAGAGGAGAGAGATGAGGTGGAGGAAGAGGGGAGAGAGATGAGGTGGAGGAAGAGGAGAGAGATGAGGTGGAGGAAGAGGAGAGAGATGAGGTGGAGGAAGAGGAGAGAGATGAAGAGGAGAGAGATGAGGTGGAGGAAGAGGGGAGAGCGATGAGGTGGAGGAAGAGGAGAGAGATGAAGAGGAGAGAGATGAGGTGAAGGAAGAGGAGAGAGATGAGGTGGAGGAAGAGGAGAGAGATGAGGTGGAGGAAGAGGAGAGAGATGAGGTGGAGGAAGAGGAGAGAGATGAGGTGGGGGAAGAGGAGAGAGATGAGGTGGGGGAAGAGCAGAGAGATGAGGTGAAGGAAGAGGAGAGAGATGAGGTGGAGGAAGAGGAGAGAGATGAGGTGGGGGAAGAGGAGAGAGATGAGGTGGGCGAAGAGGAGAGAGATGAGGTGGAGGAAGATGAGAGAGATGAGGTGAATGAAGAGGAGAGAGATGAGGTGGAGGAAGAGGAGAGAGATGAGGTGGAGGAAGAGAGAGAGATGAGGTGGGGAAGAGCAGAGAGATGAGGTGGGGGAAGAGGAGAGAGATGAGGTGGAGGAAGAGGAGAGAGATGAAGAGGAGAGAGATGAGGTGGAGGAAGAGGAGAGAGATGAGGTGGAGGAAGAGTAGAGAGATGAAGAGGAGAGAGATGAGGTGGAGGAAGAGGGGAGAGAGATGAGGTGGAGGAAGAGGGAGAGAGATGAGGTGGAGGAAGAGGAGAGAGAGATGAGGTGGAGGAAGAGGAGAGAGATGAGGTGGAGGAAGAGGGAGAGAGATGAGGTGGAGGAAGAGGGAGAGAGATGAGGTGGAGGAAGAGGAGAGAGATGAAGAGGAGAGAGAGATGAGGTGGAGGAAGAGGAGAGAGATGAGGTGGAGGAAGAGGAGAGAGATGAAGAGGAGAGAGATGAGGTGGAGGAAGAGGGGGAGAGCGATGAGGTGGAGGAAGAGGAGAGAGATGAAGAGGAGAGAGATGAGGTGGAGGAAGAGGAGAGAGATGAGGTGGAGGAAGAGGAGAGAGATGAGGTGGAGGAAGAGGAGAGAGATGAGGTGGAGGAAGAGGAGAGATGAGGTGGGGAAGAGGAGAGAGATGAGGTGGGGAAGAGCAGAGATGAGGTGGAGGAAGAGGAGAGAGATGAGGTGGGGGAAGAGGAGAGAGATGAGGTGGAGGAAGAGAGAGAGATGAAGAGGAGAGAGATGAGGTGGAGGAAGAGGAGAGAGATGAGGTGGAGGAAGAGGAGAGAGATGAAGAGGAGAGAGATGAGGTGGAGGAAGAGGGAGAGAGATGAGGTGGAGGAAGAGGAGAGAGATGAGGTGGAGGAAGAGAGAGAGAGATGAGGTGGAGGAAGAGGAGAGAGATGAGGTGGAGGAAGAGGGGAGAGAGATGAGGTGGAGGAAGAGGGGAGAGAGATGAGGTGGAGGAAGAGGAGAGAGATGAAGAGGAGAGAGAGATGAGGTGGAGGAAGAGGAGAGAGATGAGGTGGAGGAAGAGGAGAGAGATGAAGAGGAGAGAGATGAGGTGGAGGAAGAGGGGAGAGCGATGAGGTGGAGGAAGAGGAGAGAGATGAAGAGGAGAGAGATGAGGTGGAGGAAGAGGAGAGAGATGAGGTGGAGGAAGAGGAGAGAGATGAGGTGGAGGAAGAGGAGAGAGATGAGGTGGAGGAAGAGGAGAGAGATGAGGTGGGGGAAGAGGAGAGAGATGAGGTGGGGGAAGAGCAGAGAGATGAGGTGGAGGAAGAGGAGAGAGATGAAGAGGAAGAGAGAGAGATGAGGTGGAGGAAGAGGAGAGAGATGAAGAGGAGAGAGATGAGGTGGAGGAAGAGGAGAGAGATGAGGTGGAGGAAGAGGAGAGAGAAGAGGAGGAGATGAGGTGGAGGAAGAGGAGAGAGATGAGGTGGAGGAAGAGGAGAGAGATGAGGTGGAGGAAGAGGAGAGAGATGAAGAGGAGAGAGATGAGGTGGAGGAAGAGGAGAGAGATGAGGTGGAGGAAGAGGAGAGAGATGAGGTGGAGGAAGAGGAGAGAGATGAAGAGGAGGAAGAGGAGAGATGAGGTGGAGGAAGAGGAGAGAGATGAGGTGGGGGAAGAGCAGAGAGATGAGGTGGAGGAAGAGGAGAGAGATGAGGTGGAGGGAAGAGAGGAGAGAGATGAGGTGGAGGAAGAGGAGAGATGAAGAGGAGAGAGATGAGGTGGAGGAAGAGGAGAGAGATGAGGTGGAGGAAGAGGAGAGATGAAGAGGAGAGAGATGAGGTGGAGGAAGAGGAGAGAGATGAGGTGGAGGAAGAGGAGAGAGAGATGAGGTGGAGGAAGAGGAGAGAGATGAGGTGGAGGAAGAGGGAGAGAGATGAGGTGGAGGAAGAGGGAGAGAGATGAAGAGAGATGAGGTGGAGGAAGAGGGAGAGAGATGAGGTGGAGGAAGAGGAGAGAGATGAGGTGGAGGAAGAGGAGAGAGATGAGGTGGAGGAAGAGGAGAGATGAAGAGGAGAGAGATGAGGTGGAGGAAGAGGGGAGAGAGATGAGGTGGAGGAAGAGGAGAGAGATGAAGAGGAGAGAGATGAGGTGGGGGAAGAGGAGAGAGATGAGGTGGAGGAAGAGGAGAGAGATGAGGTGGAGGAAGAAGAGAGAGATGAGGTGGAGGAAGAGGAGAGAGATGAGGTGGGGGAAGAGGAGAGAGAGATGAGGTGGAGGAAGAGAGAGAGATGAGGTGGAGGAAGAGGAGAGAGATGAGATGGAGGAAGAGGAGAGAGATGAGGTGGAGGAAGAGGAGAGATGAGAGAAGAGAGAGATGAGGTGGAGGGAAGAGGAGAGAGATGAGATGAGGAAGAGGAGAGAGATGAAGAGGAGAGAGATGAGGTGGAGGAAGAGGAGAGAGATGAGGTGGAGGAAGAGGAGAGAGATGAGGTGGAGGAAGAGGAGAGAGATGAGGTGGAGGAAGAGGAGAGATGAGGTGGAGGAAGAGGAGAGAGATGAGGTGGAGGAAGAGGGGGAGAGAGATGAGGTGGAGGAAGAGGAGAGAGGATGAGAGGAGAGGAGAGAGATGAGGTGGAGGAAGAGGAGAGAGATGAGGTGGAGGAAGAGGAGAGAGATGAAGGGAGAGAGATGAGGTGGGAAGAGGGGAGGTGGAGGAAGAGGAGAGAGATGAAGAGGAGAGAGATGAGGTGGAGGAAGAGGGGAGAGAGATGAGGTGGAGGAAGAGAGAGAGATGAAGAGGAGAGAGATGAGGTGGAGGAAGAGGGGAGAGAGATGAGGTGGAGGAAGAGGAGAGAGATGAGGTGGAGGAAGAGGAGAGAGAGATGAGGTGGAGGAAGAGGAGAGAGATGAGGTGGAGGAAGAGGAGAGAGATGAGGTGGAGGAAGAGGAGAGAGATGAGGTGGAGGAAGAGGAGAGAGATGAGGTGGAGGAAGAGGAGAGAGATGAGGTGGAGGAAGAGGAGAGAGATGAAGAGGAGAGAGATGAGGTGGAGGAAGAGGAGAGAGATGAGGTGGAGGAAGAGAGGAAGAGGAGATGAAGAGGAGAGAGATGAGGTGGAGGAAGAGGGAGAGAGATGAGGTGGAGGAAGAGGAGAGATGAGGTGAGAAGAGGAGAGAGGAAGAGGTGGATGAAGAGAGAGAGATGAGGTGGAGGAAGAGGAGAGAGATGAGGTGGAGGAAGAGGAGAGAGATGAGATGAGGTGAATGAAGAGGAGAGAGAGATGAGATAAAGGAAGAAGAGAGAGAGATGAGGTGGAAGAAGAGGAGAAAGATGAGATGAGGTGAAGGAAGAGGAGAGAGATGAGATGAGGTGGAGGAAGAGGGGAGAGAGATGAGATGAAGGAAGAGGATAGAGAGATGAGGTAAAGGAAGAGGAGAGAGATGAGGTAAAGGAAGAGGAGAGAGATGAGGTGGAGGAAGAGGAGAGAGATGAAGAGGAGAGAGATGAGGTAAAGGAAGAGGAGAGAGATGAGGTGGAGGAAGAGGAGAGAGATGAGGTGGAGGAAGAGGAGAGAGATGAGATGAGGTGAATGAAGAGGAGAGAGAGATGAGATAAAAGAAGAAGAGAGAGAGATGAGGTGGAAGAAGAGGAGAAAGATGAGATGAGGTGAAGGAAGAGGAGAGAGATGAGATGAGGTGGAGGAAGAGGAGAGAGATGAGGTGAAGGAAGAGGAGAGAGAGATGAGGTGGAGGAAGAGGAGGGAGAGATGAGGTGGAGGAAGAGAAGAGAAGAGCGAGATGACGTGGAGGAAGAGGAGAGAGATGAGGTGGAGGAAGAGGAGAGAGAGATGTCGTCTCACCAAAGTCTGGCGTGTCTCTCTTCATCTCCTCCAGAAACATCACCTTCTTCCTCACAACAGAGCCGTAGCTGTATCCTGTAACACACACACACACACACACACACACACACACACACACACACACACACACACACACACAGAGTTATAGTTAGAGGACGTATGAGTGTAGGGCTGTGATGTCATCAGTGTGTATGGGGGAGGGGGCGGGGCTCACCCTTTTCCAGTCCTTCCGTGACCTGCAGCCTGATGATGTCACCTTTATGGAAAGCGAGCAGAGGACGCTCGTCTGTCACAAAGTTACGCTCTGCTACCACATACTCAGAGTCCTGGAAGAGGAGGAGGGGAGAGGGGGAGGGCGGAATAGGAGGAGGGAGGGGGAGAGGGGAGAGGAGGCGGAGGGGGAGGGAGAGGGGGAGGCGGAATAGGAGGAGGGAGAGGGGGAGGAGGGGAGGAGGGAGAGGGGGAGGAGGGAGAGGAGGAGGGAGAGAGGGAGGGGAATAGGAGGAGGGAGAGGGGAGGATGGGAGGATTTAGGAGGGAGAGGGGAGGAGGGGAGAGGGCGGGAGAGGGGAGGAATAGGGAGGAGGGAGAGGAGGAGGAGAGGGAGAGATGGAGGATGAATAGAGGAGGAGGGGAACATAGGAGGAGGAGGAGGGAGGAGGGGAGGAGGCGGGAGAGGGGGAGGAGGAGGGAGAGGGGGAGGAGGGAGATGAGGAGGGAGAGGGAGGAGGGGAGGGGAGAGGGGGAGGAGGAGAGGGGAGGAGGGGAGAGGGGGAGGGGAGAGGAATAGGAGGAGGAAGGGGAGGAGGGAGGAGGAGAGGGAGAGGGGATTTAGGAGAGAAAGGAATAGGAGGAGGAGAGGAGGAGGGGAATTACGAGGGAGAGGGGGAGGAGGGAGAGGGAGGGGGAGGGGCGGAGGAGGGAAGGGGAGGAGGGGAGGAGGAGGAGGGAATAGGAGGAGGGAGGAGGGAGAGGGGAGGGGGAATAGGAGGAGGGAGGAGGGAGAGGGGAGGAGGAGGAGAGGAAGGAAGAGGGGAGGAGGAGGAGGACATGAGGGGAGGAGGGGGATAGGGTTAATAGAGGAGGAGAGGGGGAGGAGGGAGGAGGAGGAGGAGGAGGAGGAGGGAGAGGGGAGGAGGAGGAGGAGGAGGGGAGCCACATAATTTATATTTCCGATAACAAAACAACAAATCCACTTATCAGAGATATTAAATGGTAGAGCCACATCCCTTATCAGAGATATTAAATGGTAGAGCCACATCCCTTATCGGAGATATTAAATGGTAGAGCCACATCCCTTATCAGAGATATTAAATGGTAGAGCCACATCCCTTATCAGAGATATTAAATGGTAGAGCCACATCCCTTATCAGAGATATTAAATGGTAGAGCCACATCCCTTATCAGAGATATTAAATGGTAGAGCCACATCCCTTATCAGAGATATTAAATGGTAGAGCCACATCCCTTATCAGAGATATTAAATGGTAGAGCCACATCCCTTATCAGAGATATTAAATGGTAGAGCCACATCCCTTATCAGAGATATTAAATGGTAGAGCCACATCCCTTATCAGAGATATTAAATGGTAGAGCCACATCCCTTATCAGAGATATTAAATGGTAGAGCCACATCCCTTATCAGAGATATTAAATGGTAGAGCCACATCCCTTATCAGAGATATTAAATGGTAGAGCCACATCCCTTATCAGAGATATTAAATGGTAGAGCCACATCCCTTATCAGAGATATTAAATGGTAGAGCCACATCCCTTATCAGAGATATTAAATGGTAGAGCCACATCCCTTATCAGAGATATTAAATGGTAGAGCCACATCCCTTATCAGAGATATTAAATGGTAGAGCCACATCCCTTATCAGAGATATTAAATGGTAGAGCCACATCCCTTATCGGAGATATTAAATGGTAGAGCCACATCCCTTATCAGAGATATTAAATGGTAGAGCCACATCCCTTATCAGAGATATTAAATGGTAGAGCCACATCCCTTATCAGAGATATTAAATGGTAGAGCCACATCCCTTATCAGAGATATTAAATGGTAGAGCCACATCCCTTATCAGAGATATTAAATGGTAGAGCCACATCCCTTATCAGAGATATTAAATGGTAGAGCCACATCCCTTATCAGAGATATTAAATGGTAGAGCCACATCCCTTATCAGAGATATTAAATGGTAGAGCCACATCCCTTATCAGAGATATTAAATGGTAGAGCCACATCCCTATCAGAGATATTAAATGGTAGAGCCACATCCCTTATCAGAGATATTAAATGGTAGAGCCACATCCCTTATCAGAGATATTAAATGGTAGAGCCACATCCCTTATCAGAGATATTAAATGGTAGAGCCACATCCCTTATCAGAGATATTAAATGGTAGAGCCACATCCCTTATCAGAGATATTAAATGGTAGAGCCACATCCCTTATCAGAGATATTAAATGGTAGAGCCACATCCCTTATCAGAGATATTAAATGGTAGAGCCACATCCCTTATCAGAGATATTAAATGGTAGAGCCACATCCCTTATCAGAGATATTAAATGGTAGAGCCACATCCCTTATCAGAGATATTAAATGGTAGAGCCACATCCCTTATCAGAGATATTAAATGGTAGAGCCACATCCCTTATCAGAGATATTAAATGGTAGAGCCACATCCCTGGTTCTCAGAGATATTAAATGGTAGAGCCACATCCCTTATCAGAGATATTAAATGGTAGAGCCACATCCCTTATCAGAGATATTAAATGGTAGAGCCACATATTCCCTTATCAGAGATATCTAAATGGTTAGCATTTTAGAGATATGTGGTTCTAGTAGTGATATTAGTATTTAGTATCCTGTGGATCTAGTAGTGTTTAGTATTTAGTATTGTGGTTCTAGTAGTGTGTTAGAGCCATTTAGTATCAGGTTCTAGCAGCGGTGTTAGCATTTAGTATTAAATGGTTCTAGTCAGTGTGTTAGTATATTAGCAGCGTGTGCGTCAGTCCAGTGTGGTTCTAGTAGTGTGTTGGCATTTAGCATTGTGGTTCTAGTAGTGTGTTAGCATTTAGTATTGTGGTCCTAGCAGTGCAAGCATTTAGCATTGTGGTTCTAGTAGTGCTAGTATTTAGTATTGTGGTTCTAGTAGTGTGTAGTATTTAGTATTGTGGTTCTAGTAGTGTGTTAGTATTTAGTATTGTGGTTCTAGTAGTGTGTTAGTATTTAGTATTGTGGTTCTAGTAGTGTGTCAGCATTTAGCATTGTGGTCCCTAGCAGTGTCAGCATTTAGTATTGTGGTCCAGCAGCGTGTTAGCATTTAGTATCAATGCGTTCTAGTAGTGCGTTAGCATTTAGTATTGTGTTTCTAGTAGTGTGTTAGTATTTAGTATTGTGGTTCTAGTAGTGTTAGCTTTAGCATTGTGGTTCTAGTGTGTTAGCATTTAGCATTGTGGTTCTAGTAGTGTTTAGCATTTAGTATTGTGTTTCTAGTAGTGTGTTAGCATTTAGTATTGTGGTTCTAGTAGTGTGTTAGCATTTAGCATTGTGGTTCTAGTAGTGTGTTGAGCCTTTAGTATTGTGGTTCTAGCAGTGTGTTAGCATTTTTAGTATTGTGGTCCTAGTAGTGTGTTAGCATTTAGCATTGTGGTTCCCAGCAGCGCGCCAGCACTAGTGTTAAGCATTTAGTATTGGTCCCAGCAGTTTCTAGTCAGTGTGTTAGCAGCGTCAGCATTTAGCACAGGCCTAGTCAGTGTGTTAGCATTTAGTATTGTGGTTCTAGCAGCGTGTCAGCATTTAGTATTGTGGTTCTAGTAGTGTTAGCATTTAGCATTGTGGTTCTAGTAGTGTGTTAGCAGCGTTAGCATTGTGGGTCTAGCAGTGTGTTAGCATTTAGCATTGTCTCCTAGCAGTGTGTTAGTATTTAGTATTGCGGTCCTCCAGCAGCAACGTGTTAGCATTTAGCATTGCACGGGTTCCCAGTAGTGTCAGCATTTAGTATTGTGGTTCTAGTAGTGTGTCAGTATTTAGTATTGTGGTTCTAGTAGTGTGTTAGCATTTAGTATTGTTCTAGTAGTGTCTAGCATTTAGTGTTTCAACCTTTGGTCAGTAGCAAAGTAGTGTTAGCATTTAGTATTGTGTTCCGGTAGTGTTAGCATTTAGCATTGGTCTCAGCAGTGTGTTAGCATTTAGCACGGTGGTCCTAGCAGTGTGTTAGCATTTAGTATTGTGTTTCAACCCTAGCAGTGTGTTAGCATTTTAGTATTGTGGTTCTAGTAGTGTGTTAGTATTTAGTATTGTGGTTCTAGTAGTGCGTTAGTATTTAGTATTGTGTTTCTAGTAGTGTGTAGTATTTAGTATTGTGGTTCTAGTAGTGTGTTAGCATTAGTATTGTGGTTTCTAGTAGTGTGTTAGTATTTAGTATTGTGTTTCTAGTAGTGTGTCAGCATTTAGTACGTGGTTCTAGTAGTGTGTTAGTATTTAGTATTGTGGTTCCAGCAGTGTTAGCATTTAGTATTGTGGTCCTAGCAGTGTGTTAGTATTTAGCATTGTGGTTCTGCAGTGTGTTAGTATTTAGTATTGTGTTTCTGGTAGTGTGTTAGTATTTAGTATTGTGGTTCTAGTAGTGTGTTAGTATTTAGTATTGTGTTTCTAGTAGTGTGTTAGCATTTAGTATTGTGGTTCCAGTAGTGTGTTAGCATTTAGCACAGGTCCCTAGCAGTGTCAGCATTTAGCACCGTGTCCCAGCAGTGCTTAGCATCTAGCACAGGTCCTAGTAGTGCTTAGCATTTTAGTACTGTGGTTCTAGTAGTGTTAGCATTTAGCACAGGTCTCCAGTAGTGCAATTAGTATTTAGCATTGTGGTTCTAGTAGTGTGTTAGCATTTAGTATTGGTCTCCAGTACCTTCATTTTAGTCAGGTTCTAGTAGTGTGTTAGCATTTAGTATTGTGGTTCTAGTAGTGTGTTAGCATTTAGTATTGGTTTCAAGTTCTTGAGCATTTAGTAATAAAGTAGTGTGTTAGTATTTAGCATTGTGGTCTCCAGCAAAGTGCAGTTAGCATTTAGCATCAGGTTCCAGCAGTGCTCCATTTTAGCATTGTGGTCCCAGCAGTGTTGCAGCTAGCAGTTTGCTATAACAGGCTCTCCAGTAGTGTGCTTAGCATTTAGTACCTGCAGCAGTGTGTTACATTTAGCATTGTAGCATCCTATCCAGTGTGTTTCAGTGGTATTTTAGCATTTAGCACAGGTCCCAGTAGTGCAAGCATTTAGCATTGTGGGTTCAGTAGGTGTTAGCATTTTTTCACCTCTGATCAGTCGTCTTTAGCAGTGCGTCACATAGCATTCTAGCAGCGTGTCACTAGTAGCAGCATTTGATTTAGCACAGCTAGTAGTGCACATTAGCATTTAGCCAGCAGCGCAGCTAGTAGTGCCTTAGCATTTAGTATCAGTGTTAGCACTTAGTATTGTGGTTCTAGTAGTGTTAGCATTTAGCATTGTGTTTCTAACTAGTGTGTTAGCATTTAGTATTGTGGTTCTAGCAGTGTGCTTAGTATTTAGTATTGTGTTTCAGCACTTTGACGGTTCTAGTAGTGTGTTAGCATTTAGTATTGTGGTTCTAGTAGTTCCTTAGTATTTAGTATTGTAATAAAGTAGTGTGTTAGTATTTAGTATTGTGGTTCTAGTAGTGTGTTAGTATTTAGTATTGTGTTCTGGTAGTGTGTTAGCATTTAGTATTGTGGTTCTAGTAGTGTTAGTTAGCATTTAGCAACGTTTGTCCTAGCAGTGGTCAGTCTAGTAGTGGTTCCAGCAGCGCGTTTATTTCAGTTGTGGTCTCAGCACGGTGGTTCCAGCAGTGCATTACAAAATGCATTTTCAGCAGGCTCTAGTAGCATTTTAGGGTCCAGCAGTGTGTTAGCATTTAGTATTGTGGTTCACTAGTAGTGGTGTTAGCATTTTAGTATTGTGGTCTAGCAGTGTGTTAGTATTTAGCAGCGTTAGGGGCACTGTGGTTCTAGTAGTGTGTTTAGCATTTAGCACGGATTCCAGTAGTGTTCAGTATTTAGCATTGTGGTCCCTAGTAGTGTTCAGCATTTAGTATTGTGGTTCTAGCAGTTTAGCACTAGCAGGGTCCCTAGTAGTGTGTTAGCATTTAGTATTCAGGTCCCAGCAGCGTCAGCACTAGCATCAGGTCCCAGCAGCGCGTAGCACTTTAGCACTATGGTCCCAGTAGTGCGTCAGCACTCTAGCATCAGGTCTGATCCATCAGCAGCAAAGCAGCGTGTCAGCATTTCACCTGCGGTCCCAGCAGTGTCAGCACTCCTAGCGTCAGCACTGCGGTCCCAGCAGCGTCAGCACTTAGCACCGCGGTCCCAGCAGCGTCAGCACTAGCATCGGTCCCAGCAGTCGTCAGCACTAGCACGGTGGTCCCAGCAGTGTCAGCACTAGCATCAGGCTCCCAGCAGTGTCAGCATTTCAGCACTTGCGGTCCCAGCAGTGCGCCAGCATTTTAGCACCGGTCCCAGCAGCAGCGTCAGCATTTAGCACGGTGGTCTCCAGCAGCGCGTCAGCATCAGCATTGTGGTCTCCGGCAGCGCGTTAGCACTAGCATTGTGTCCCAGCAGCGCCAGCACCCAGCACTGTGGTCCCAGCAGCATCAGCACCCAGCATCCTGCTCCAGCAGCGCAAGTCAGCACTAGCACGTGGTCCCAGCAGCGTGTTAGCATCCCTAGTAACTCCCGGTCCCAGCAGCGTCAGGGGCACATTATTGTGTTTTCACGGTGGTCCCAGCAGTAGTATGTCAGCATTTAGCATTGTGGTCCAGCAGCTTGACGTCAGTAACAAAGCAGCGCGTTAGCATTTAGCATTGTGGTTCTAGTAGTGTGTTAGCATTTAGCATCCTGGTCCCAGCAGCGTCAGCATTTAGCATTGCGGTTCCAGCAGCGCGTCAGCATTTAGCACCCTGTGGTTCCAGCAGTGCGTTAGCATTTAGCGTTGTGTTTCAACCTTCCTTGATCGTCAGCAGCGTCAGCACTAGCACTGCGGTCCCAGCAGCGTGCTCAGCATTTAGTATCGCGGTCCCAGCAGTGCGTCAGCACTCAGCATCGTGGTCCCAGCAGTGTCAGCACTTAGCACTGCGGTCCCAGCAGCGTGTCAGCATCTAGCACCGTGGTCCCAGCAGCGCGTCAGCATCTAGCACCGTGGTCCCAGCAGCGTGTCAGCATCTAGCACTGTGGTCCCAGCAGCGTCAGCACTCAGCACTGCGGTCCCAGCAGTGCGTCAGCACTCAGCACTGCGGTCCCAGCAGCGCGTCAGCACTCAGCACCGTGGTCCCTAGCAGCGCGTCAGCACTTAGCACTGCGGTCCCAGCAGCGCGTCAGCACTCAGCACTGGTGGTCCCAGCAGCGCGTCAGCACTTAGCACGGTGGTCCCAGCAGTGCAGTCAGCATCTAGCATCAGCGCTCCCAGCAGCGTCAGCATCTAGCACTGCGGTCCCAGCAGCGCGTCAGCACTCAGCATCGCGTCTCCAGCAGCGTGTCAGCATCTAGCACTGCGGTCCCAGCAGCGTCAGCACTTAGCATCGTGGTCCCAGCAGTGTCAGCATCTAGCACGGTGGTCCCAGCAGCGTCCAGCACTTAGCACCGGTTCCAGCAGCAGCGTCAGTACCTAGCACTGCGGTCCCAGTAGTGCGTCAGCATTTAGCATCAGTGCTCTCAACCTCCTGATACAGTAACAAAGCAGCAGTGTTAGCACTAGCACTGTGGTCCTAGCAGTGTCAGCACTAGCACCGTGTCCCAGCAGTGTCAGCATCAGCACGGGTCCCAGCAGCGTGCCAGCACTAGCATCAGGTCTCCAGCAGCGCGTCAGCATCTAGCACTGCGGCTCCAGCAGCGTGTCAGCATCCAGCACCGTGGTCCCAGCAGCGTGTCAGCATTTCAGCATCAGGTCTCCAGCAGTGCGTCAGCATCTAGCATCAGCGGTCCCAGCAGTGCGTCAGCACCTAGCACCGCGGCCCAGCAGCGCGTCAGCACCTAGCACTGCGGTCCCAGCAGCGTCAGCACTCAGCATGCGGTCCAGCAGCGCGTCAGCATCTAGCACCGTGGTCCCAGCAGCGGTCAGCACTTAGCATCAGTGGTCCCAGCAGCGTGTCAGCACTAGCACTGTGGTCCCAGCAGTGTCAGCATCTAGCACGTGGTTCTAGCACGCGTCAGCAGTGCTCTAGCACTCAGTACCGTGGTCCCAGCAGCGTGTCAGCACTAGCACCGTGGTCCCTAGCAGTGCGTCAGCACTTAGCATCAGTGCTCCCAGCAGTGCGTCAGTCATCTAGCATCAGTGGTCCTCAGCAGTGTCAGCACTTAGCATCAGTGGTCCTAGCAGTGCGTCAGCATCTAGCACTGCGCTCCAGCAGTGCGTTAGCACTAGCATCAGTGGTCCCAGCAGTGTCAGCATCTAGCACGGTGGTCCCAGCAGCGTGTCAGCATCTAGTACTGTGGTCCCAGCAGCGCATCTAGCACTAGCATCAGGTTCCAGCAGCGCGTCAGCACGCGTCAGCACTATACTGCGGTCCCAGCAGCGCGTCAGCACCTCCAGCACTTGCCTTTCCAACTTCCTGATGCCAGCACAAAGCAGCAGTGTCAACGCAGTGTCAGTACCGTGCTCCAGCAGCGTCAGCACTAGCACCGCGTCCCAGCAGCGTCAGCACTAGCATCAGAACCCAGCAGCGCACAGCACCCAGCACTGCGCCTCCCCAGCAGCGCGTCAGGGCATCTAGCACGGTGGTCCCAGCAGCGCGTCAGCACTAGCACGGTGCAGCGCGTCCCTAGCACGCGCTCCGGCAGCGTCAGCACTTACGGCATCAGCGTCAGCACTCCAGAACCCAGCAGCGTCAGCACCCAGCATCATGGTCCCAGCAGCGTGTCAGCATTTAGTCTCTAGCAGCGTGGTCAGCTAATAGTGGTCTCAGCATTTAGCATTGTGTTTTCACCTCTCGATCTATCAAAGTAATAAAGCAGTGTCAGCATTTAGTATCAGGTCCTAGTAGTGCTTTAGCATTTAGCATTGTGGCATTCTCTAGTAGTGCTTAGCATTTTAGTATCAGGTGGTCTAGTAGTGTGTTAGCATTTAGTACAGGCTCAACCTCTTGACGCAGCACAAAGCAGTGTGTTGCACCTATATCGCGGTCCCAGCAGTGCGTCAGCACTTAGCACAGGTGTCCTAGCAGCGCGTCAGCATCTTCCAGCAATGCAGGTCCCAGCAGCGCGTCAGCACTTCCAGCATCAGGTCCCAGCAGTGCGTCAGCACTAGCATCAGGTCTCCAGCACGTGTCAGCACTAGCACTGTAGCCTAGCAGTGCTCAGCATCTAGCATCGTGGTCTCCAGCAGCGCGTCAGCACTTAGCACTGCGGTCCCAGCAGCGCGTCAGCACTTAGCACTGCGGTCCCAGCAGCGTCAGCACTTAGCATCGGTGTCGCTCCAGCAGCGCGTCAGCATCTAGCACTGCAGGTCCTCAGCAGCGCGTCAGCACTAGCATCAGTGGTCCCAGCAGCGCGTCAGCATCTCAGTACCGCGGTCCCAGGCAGCGCGTCAGCACTAGCACCGCGCCTCCAGCAGCGCAGTCAGCACTCAGCACAGGTCCCAGCAGCGCCAGCACACTAGCATCAGGTCCCACCGCACGACGCCTCAGCAGTGTGTTAGCATTTCAGAACCCAGCAGTGTTCAGCATTTAGTATTGTGGTTCCAGCAGCGTTAGCATTTAGCATTGTGTTCTAGTTTGGTCCCAGCATTATGGTCAGTATTTAGTATTGTGCTCACCGGCAACCTTCCTTTGACGCGGTCCCAAAGTAGTGTTAGCATTTAGCATTGTGGTCCCAGTAGTGTGTTAGCATTTAGGCATTGTGGTCCCAGTAGTGCATTTATGTCAGGCTCTACTGTTGAAGATTTAACTGGTCCCAGCAGCGCGTGGTTCAGCAGTGCTCTAGCACCGTGTCCTAGCAGCGTGCCGAGCATTTAGCATTGTGGTCCCAGCAGCGTTAGCATTTAGCACGGTGGTCCCATTAGTGCGTTAGCATTTAGCAACAGGCCTGGCAGCGCGTCAGGCATTTTAGTACTTGGCTCCGGCAGTGTCAGCATTTAGCACGGTGGTCCCAGCAGCGCGTCAGCATTTAGCATCAGGTTTCCAGCAGCGCCGCCACAAAGCAGTGCCAGCACTGCGCTCCAGCAGCGCGTCAGCATCACCGCGCGGTCCTTAGCAGCGCGTCAGCACTAGCACGCTCTCCCAACCTCGATCAGCACAAAAGCAGTGTCAGCATTTCAGTTATCAGGTTCCAGCAGCGCGTCAGCACTAGCACGCGGTCCCAGCAGCGCAAGCCGCATCAGCATCAGCGCTCCCAGCAGCGTCACGGGGCACACAGGTCCAGCAGCGGTTCCAGCAGCGATCCATCAGCACAAAGCAGTGTGGTCCCAGCACAGGTCCCATTTCAGTTAACAGGCCCAGCAGCGCGTCAGCACTAGCACGGGTGCCCCCAGCAGTCAGCACTCACCGGTGGTCCCAGCGTCAGCATTTGCCAAATCGCGGTCCCAGCAGCCTCAGAACTGCACGGCGGTCCCAGCAGCAAGCACGCAGTGTCAGCAGCGCGTCAGCACTGGTGGTCTCCAGTAGCGTGTCAGCATTTAGCATTATGGTTCCAGTAGTGTTAGCATTTTTAGCATTGTCCCAGCAGTGTGTTAGCATTTTAGCACGGTGGTTCCAGCAGTGTGTTAGCATTTAGCATTGTGGTCAAGCTCTTGACGTCAGCACAAAGCAGTGTTAGCATTTAGCATTGTGGTCCCAGCAGCGTGTTAGCATTTAGCATTGCGGTCTCAGCAGTGCTTAGCATTTAGTGTCAGGCTCTAGCAGCGTACAGTACTAGCACAGGCTCTGGTCAGTGCGTCAGCACCCAGCAACCGGTGGTCCCAGCAGCGTCAGCACTAGCACCGTGCCCAGCAGCGTGTCAGCACTTCCAGCATCAGGCCTGGCAGTGTCAGCACTAGCACAGGTCCTAGCAGCGCCAGCACGAGTACCAGGTCAGCAGTGCGTCAGCACTAGCATTGCGCTCTAGCAGCGTCAGCATTTAGTACTGCGGTCTCAATAGCAAGTTAGCATTTAGTACAGGTTTCAACTCTTGATCGTCAGCACAAAGCAGTGTTAGCATTTAGCATTGTGGTCCCAGCAGTGCAAGCCGCATTTAGCACCGTGTCCCAGCAGTGTGTTAGCATTTAGCACGGTGGTCCCAGCAGCGTCAGCATTTAGCACAGGCCAGCAGCGCGTCAGCATACTTAGCACAGGTTTCAACCGTCTTGACTAGCCAGCAGCGTCAGCATTTAGCATTGCGGTCCCAGCAGCGCAAGTCAGCATTTAGTACAGGTTCCAGCAGCGTGTTAGCACTAGCATCCCAGCAGGTCCCAGCAGTGCATATGAGCATTTAGCACAGTGTCCCAGCAGTGCGTTTAGCATTGTAGTTCACCGTTGTCCAGCAGCAGCATCGTGTCAGGCATCTCAGTGATGAAGCAGTCCCAGCAGTGTTTGCACTGTGGAGCCTTGGTCTAGTCCCTCAGAACAGCAGCTTCTCATTTTTCTCATTGTGGTTCCAGCAGTCTCTGAAGGTTTAGCGTGCAAGCAGCAAAAAGCAGTGTCAGCATTTATATCAGGTCCCAGCAGTGACAGCATTAGAATCCCAGCAGGAGACACATGGTCCCAGCAGTGACAAAGAGAACTAGCAGTGTGGTCCCAGCAGGCCAGAGGCATTTAGCACTCAGCAGGCTGCTAGCAGGGGTTAGCATTTAGTACGAGGTCCCAGCAGCGTCAGCACTAGCACTGAGGTCCAGCAGCGCGTCAGCACTAGCACGGGTCCCAGCAGCGCACTAGTCAGCACCAGCAACGTTGAGCAGCGGTCAGGCAGCAGGCAGCTTTACATGCACGGGTCCCAGCAGTGCGTCAGCACTAGCACCGGTCCCAGCAGCGCGTCAGCATAACGTAGCATCTGGGTCCCAGCAGTAGGGTCAGCACTCAGCACGCGGTCCCAGCAGCGCGTCAGCACCCAGCACGAGTGCTAGTATCCAGCAGCAGCAGGGCTTAGGCACAGTGGTACAATAGCAGTGCCAGCATTTAGTAGCCTCCACGGTCCAGCAACAAAGCAGCGCAGCATTTCAGCACCTAGCAGTGTGTTAGCATTTAGTATTTAGGTTCAGCAGTGTGTTAGCATTTAGCATTGTGGTTCTAGTAGTGTGTTAGTATTTAGTATTGTGGTCCCAGTAGCAGTGTTAGCATTTAGCACGGCTCCGGCAGCGTCAGCACTAGCACGCGGTCCCAGCAGCGCGTCAGCACTATACTCTGCACCTCCTGTCCCAGCAGCAGTGTCAGCACTCTAGCACAGGCTCCAGCAGTGCGTCAGCACTAGCACAGGTCCCAGCAGTGCTTTACAGCACTAGCACAGGCTCCAGCAGCGCAGCCAGCACCTAGCACCGCGGTCCCAGCAGCGTCAGCACTAGCACAGGTCCCAGCAGCGCGTCAGCATTTCTAGCACAGGTCCCAGCAGCGTTTCAGCATTTCCATATCAGGCTCCAGCAGTGTCATATTTAGCACCAGGGTCCTGGCAGCGTGTTAGCATTTAGCACTGTGGTCCCAGTAGTGTGTAGCATTTAGTATTGTGGTCCCAGTAGTGTGTTAGCATTTAGCATTGTGTCCCTAGTAGTGTTAGCATTTAGCACGTGTGGTCCCAGCAGCAGTGTTAGCATTTAGCATTGTCTTCACCTCTTGATCCAATAAAGCAGTGTGTTAGCATTTAGCATTGTGGTTCCAGTAGTGTTAGCATTTAGCATTGTGGTTCTAGTAGTGTCAGCATTTATTATTGTGTTTCTAGTAGTGTGTTAGCATTTAGTATTGTGGTTCTAGTAGTGTGTTAGCATTTAGTATTGTGTTTCAACCTCTGGATCGTCAGTAATAAAGCAGTGTGTTAGCATTTAGCATTCCCAGTGGTTCTAGTAGCGTGTTAGTATTTAGTATTGTGGTTCTAGTAGTGTGTTAGCATTTAGTATTGTGTTTCTCTAGTAGTGTGTTAGCATTTAGTATTGTGGTTCTAGTAGTGTGTTAGTATTTAGTATTGTGTTTCAACCTTCTTGACTCAGTAATAAAGTAGTGTGTTAGCATTTAGTACGTGGTTCTAGTAGTGTGTTAGTATTTAGTATTGTGGTTCTAGTAGTGTGTTAGTATTTAGCATTGTGGTTCTAGTAGTGTTAGCATTTAGTATTGTGGTTGATCCAGCAGTGTTCAGCATTTAGTATTGTGGTCCCAACCGTCAGCACTAGCGGTCCCAGCAGCGTGTCAGCACTAGCACGGTGGTCCCAGCAGCGCGTCAGCACCCAGTACCCCAGCAGCGCGTCAGCAGTGCACAGGTTCCAGCTACTCAGCGCACAGGCGGTCCCAGCAGCGTGCCAGAACTTAGCACCGTGGTCCCAGCAGCGTCAGCACCCAGCACAGGCCCAGCAGCGCGTCAGCACTAGCACGGTTGTATCCCAGATTACAGCAACAAAGAGCAGTCCGCATTTTAGCATTGTGTTCCTCAGCAGTGATGAAGCAGTAGCACGATGTGTTTGACCAGCAGCGGCTGAGAACAGAATCAGCCCAGCATTGGTTAGTCCCAGCAGCGTCAGGTACCAGAAAAGGATGTCCCAGCAGCGACAGAGAGAGACACCGTTATGGAGACACATGAACACAGTCCCAGCAGCGAAATAACGTCAGCAAGGTAGTAGTAGGGCTAGCAGGCACGTGGTCCCAGCAGTGGGTCAGCATGTAGCACCGTGTCCGGCAGTAGTGCGGTCAGCAGTTAGGAGGTGAAGGTCCCAGCAGCGCGTCATTTAGCACCAGGAATCCTAGCAGCAAATCAACTCCCGATTGAGGTCCTTAAGCGTGCTGGGCATTTAGCACAGGCGCGTCCGCACTCCAGCACGCACAAAGCAGCGCGTCAGCACTAGCATCAGGTCCCAGCAGCGTCAGCACCTAGCACGGCGGTCCCCAGCACAGCGTCAGCACTAGCATCGCGGTCCCCAGCAGCGCGTCACACCCACTGCGCTCCAGCAGCGTCAGCATCTCAGCATCAGCGCCCCCAGCAGCGTCAGCACTAGCACCGCGGTCCCAGCGCAAGCCAGCACCCAGCACGGTCCCAGCAGCGTCAGCACTCAGCATCAGGCCCCAGCAGCGTCAGCACTAGCACGGTGTCACCAGCAGTGCGTCAGCGATCCAGCTAACAGGCTCCCCAGCAGCGCGTCAGCACCCAGCTACCTGGGGTCCCAGCAGCGTCAGCACTAGCATCAGGCTCCCCAGCAGCAGCGTCAGCATTTCATACTGTGGCCCAGCAGCGTGCCATACCAGCAGCAGTGTCAGCACTAGCACGGTCCCAGCAGCGTCAGCACTAGCAGCGGTGCTCCAGCAGCGTCAGCACTAGCACTCGCGGTCCCAGCAGCGTCAGCACCCACAGGTCCAGCAGCGTCAGCATTTAGCAGCGGTCCCAGCAGCGCGTCAGCAGCATTGTGGTCCCAGCAGCGTGCGTTAGTATTTAGTATTGTGTTTCTACCTTCTTGATATGAGTAATAAAGTAGTAGTGTGTTCGTATTTAGTATTGTGTTTCTCACCTTCTTGATCTCAGTGATGAAGCAGTCCACGATGTGTTTGACCTGTGGAGCCTTGGCTGAGAACAGAATCAGCTTCTCATTGGTTAGATTAAACTCCAGCATGTTCCCTGAAGGTACGGTCAGAAAAAGGATGTCCGCGTAGCTACGGAGACAGAGAGACACCGTAACTATGGAGACACATGAACACAGAATAACTAAGGACAAAGAGAAATAACGTAGTGTAAGGTAGAGTTAGGGTAGAGGTACGTAGTGTAAGGTAGTAGTAGGGTTAGATGTACGTAGTGGGTTACTAGGGCCAGAGGCACGTAGTGTAAGGTAGTAGTAGGGTTAGGAGGCACGTAGTGCAAGGCAGTAGTAGGGTTAGAGGCACGAGTGTAAGGTAGCAGTAGGGGTTAGAGGCAACGAGTGCAAGTAGCAGCAGGGTTAGATGCAAGAGGCACGAGTGGAAAGCAGTAGGAAGCCAGAGGCAACGTGAGTGCAAGGCAGCAGCAGGGCCAGTGCTAGGGGCTAGAGGCAACGAGTGCACAGCAGGGCAGCACGTTAGAGGCAAGGCAGTAGTGTAAGGCAGCAGCAGGGCCAGAGGCAATGCAGTGCAAGGCAGCAGCAGGGCTAGATAACACGAGGAGTGCAGGGCAGCAGCAGGGCCAGTGCTAGGGCTAGAGGCACGCAGTGCATACAAGTAGCAGCAGGGCTAGTGCAGGGTAGGGGCAACGAGTGCAAGGTAGCAGCAGGGCTAGCTCAGGGCCAGAGGCAACGCAGTGCAAGGCAGCAGCAGGGCCAGAGGCAACGAGTGCACAGCAGCAGGGCTGACAGGCATGCAGTGCACAAGTAGCAGTAGGGTTTAGAGGCAACGAGTGCAAGGTAGCAGCAGGGCTAGTGTTAGGGCCAGGAGGCAACGTGAGTGGGCTGGCAGCAGCAGGGCCAGAGGCACGCAGTGCAAGGCAGCAGCAGGGCCAGGAGGCAACGAGTGCAGTAGGGCAGCAGCAGGGCCAGCAGCAGCAGGCTAGAGGCAACGCAGTGCAAGGGCTGCAGCAGCAGGGGCAGACGCAACGAGTGCAAGGCAGCAGCAGGGCCAGATAGCAACGAGTGCTGCAGCAGCAGGGCCAGTGCCAGATAGAGGCACGTGAGCTGCAGCAGGGTAGCAGGGCTCAGTGCCAGGCCAGGAGGCACGAGTGTACAAGCAGCAGCAGGGCCAGGAGGCAACGTGAGTGCAAGGCAGCAGCAGGGCTAGAGGCAACGTGCAGTGCAAGGCAGCAGCAGGGCCAGATAACGTAGTGTAGCAGGCAGCAGCAGGGCCAGAGGCAACGAGTGCAAGGTAGCAGCAGGCCAGAGGCAACGCAGTGTAAGGCAGCAGTAGGCTTAGAGGCAACGAGTGTTAGGCAGCAGCAGGGCACAGGGTATGCAGTAGGCAAGGCAGTAGTAGGGTTAGTGTTAGGGCCAGGAGGTACGTAGTGCAAGGTAGTAGTAGTGTTAGAGGCACGTAGTGTAAGGTAGCAGGGTTAGGGGCAACGTAGTGTAAAAGTAGTAGGGGTAGGAGGCACGTAGTGTAAAGTAGTAGTAGGGTTAGAGGTACGTAGTGTAAGGTAGTAGTAGTAGTAGAGGAACCTACGTGTAATGTCGTAGGACTCTGAAGTAGTCCGACTCTTCAGTGCTGCTCTTCACTGTCTTCAGGAGCCTGATCCCGGTGTGAGACACTGACAACACCTGTACCCCTGTACCTGCACTACCCTACACACACACACACACACACACACACACACACACACACACACACACACACACACACACACACACACACACACACACACACACACACACAGAGACACACATACACACACACAGAGACACACACACACACACACACAGAGAGACACACAGAGACACACAGAGACACACACACACACACAGGGACACACACACACACACACACAGAGACACACAGAGAGATAAGATAAACGGTGGTGGATATACTGACATTACACACATAGATGAGAAACACACAGGTCAGCAACAGAAGTCATGTGATGCAACAGGAAGTAATGTGGTGCAACAGGAAGTCATGTGATGCAACAGGAAGTCACGTGATGCAACAGGAAGTCATGTGGTGCAACAGGAAGTAATGTGGTGCAACAGGAAGTCATGTGATGCAACAGGAAGTCATGTGGTACAACAGGAAGTCATGTGGTACAACAGGAAGTCATGTGGTGCAACAGGAAGTCATGTGGTGCAACAGGAAGTCATGTGGTGCAACAGGAAGTCATGTGGTGAAACAGGAAGTCATGTGATGCAACAGGAAGTCATGTGATGCAACAGGAAGTCACGTGATGCAACAGGAAGTCATGTGGTGCAACAGGAAGTCATGTGGTGCAACAGGAAGTCATGTGGTGCAACAGGAAGTCATGTGGTGAAACAGGAAGTCATGTGATGCAACAGGAAGTCATGTGGTACAACAGGAAGTCATGTGATGCAACAGGAAGTCACGTGATGCAACAGGAAGTCATGTGGTGCAACAGGAAGTAATGTGGTGCAACAGGAAGTCATGTGGTGCAACAGGAAGTCATGTGGTACAACAGGAAGTCATGTGGTACAACAGGAAGTCATGTGGTGCAACAGGAAGTCATGTGGTGCAACAGGAAGTCATGTGGTGCAACAGGAAGTCATGTGGTACAACAGGAAGTCATGTGGTGCAACAGGAAGTCATGTTATGCAACAGGAAGTCATGTGGTACAACAGGAAGTCATGTGGTGCAACAGGAAGTCATGTGACTCACAGAGGCAGGAAATAGGCATGAGAAATAAATATCCCAGGATTCCTTGGCTACTGTGACAACCTCCGTCTTCACCGCCTCGTCCACCGTGTCCTTGTTCCGGTCTACGCCATGTTTCTCTGTTAGACACAAGTCAGTTATTACATGTTAGTAATTCAGCGGACGCTCTTATCCAGAGCATCTTACAGTACTGATTGCATTTTCATACTGGTCCCACGTGGGAATCGAACCCACAACCCTGGTGTTGCAAGTGCCGTGCTTTGCCAACTGAGCCGCACAGGATTTCAACAAGTAAGAAAAATTAATTTTCAGTGAACAAACAAATGTATCTCTTTCAAACCCAGAGCATTGTGGGTAATGTAGTTGACTCACCAAACAGAGACTTCATCTTCATTCTCTCCCGATTGGAGATTCTAACACATGCCTGAGACAGAGTGTCATTCACTATCTGGAGAGGAGAAGAGGAGAGAAGAGAGAGGAGAGGAGAGAGGAGGAGAGGAGAGAGGAGAGGAGAGAGGAGGAGAGGAGAGAGGAGGAGTGGAGGAGAGGAGAGAGGAGAAGAGAGAGGAGAAGAGAGGAGAAGAGGAGATGAGAGAGGAGGAAAGGAGGAGAGAGGAGGAGTGGAGGAGAGAGGAGGAAGGAAGAGGAGGAGAGAGGAGGTTATTTAATTTATTTAAGGAATTTATTGGACTTATTTATTATTAGAAGGAAGACATTTACTATTTTATTTTATTATTTAATAAAACATATTGACGAGAGAAGGAAGAGAAAGGAAGATTAGTATTAGGATAAAATATTATTTACATATTATTTATTATTATTTATTATTACTTAACATTATTTAGATTTACTTTAGGATTATTAATTTATTATTACATATTTGGAATATTATTTACTTAGTGTCATTATGAAAGGGATTTACTAGGAATATTTACATTATTATTTATTAAATGAAACATCATTATTTATTTTCTGATTTATTTATTTATTTATTTATTTTATTTATTTATTATTATTATTTACATTATTATTTATTATTATTAGTGATTATTATTTATTTATATTTATTTATTACATATATTTACATATTATGAACATTAATACATATTTATTATGAACATGATATATTAAAGGATACAGCAATATAACATGACAATTTACTTATTTATTATGAACATGACAACAAAGTGTTATGAACATGATAACAGTGTTATTATGAACATAATAACAGTGTTACAGGAATATGATAACAGTGTTACAGAATATGATAACAGTGTTACAGGAATATTGATAACAGTGATACAGGAATATGATAACAGTGTTACAGAATATGATAACAGTGTTACAGGATATAATAACAGTGTTATTATGAAAGATGATAACAGTGATTACTGATTATGAACATGAATATAACAGGATACAGAACATGATAAACAGTACTACAGGAAACATGATAACAGTGATACAGGAATATGAGGAGGAACAGTGTTACAGGAATATGATAACAGTGTTACAGGAATATGATAACAGTGATACAGGAATATGATAACAGTGTACAGGAATATAACAACAGTGATACAGGAATATGAAAACAGTGTTACAGGAATATGATAACAGTGATACAGGAATATGATAACAGTGTTACAGGAATATGATAACAGTGTTACAGGAATATGATAACAGTGAATATGATAACAGTGATAATATGATAACAGTGTTACAGGAATATGATAACAGTGAATTGGTAGGAATATGATAACAGTGTTGATAACAGGAATATGATAACAGTGTTACAGGAATATGATAACAGTGATTACAGGAATATGATAACAGTGAATATGATAACAGTGTTACAGGAATATGATAACAGTGTTACAGGAATATGATAACAGTGTTATGAACATGATAACAGTGTTACAGGAATATGATAACAGTGTTACAGGAATATGATAACAGTGTTACAGTGTTACAGGAATATGATAACAGTGATACAGGAATATGATAACAGTGTTACAGGAATATGATAACAGTGTTACAGGAATATGATAACAGTGATACAGTGTTACAGGAATATGATAACAGTGTTACAGGAATATGATAACAGTGTTACAGGAATATGATAACAGTGTTACAGGAATATGATAACAGTGATACAGTGTTACAGGAATATAATAACCGGAATATGATAACAGTGTTACAGGAATATGATAACAGTGTTACAGGAATATGATAACAGTGATACAGTGTTACAGGAATATAATAACAGGAATATGATAACAGTGATACAGGAATATGATAACAGTGATACAGGAATATAATAACAGGAATATGATAACAGTGTTACAGGAATATGATAACAGTGTTACAGGAATATGATAACAGTGATACAGTGATACAGGAATATAATAACAGGAATATGATAACAGTGTTACAGGAATATGATAACAGTGATACAGGAATATGATAACAGTGATACAGGAATATGATAACAGTGTTACAGGAATATGATAACAGTGTTACAGGAATATGATAACAGTGTTACAGGAACAAAGATAACAGTGTTACAGGGTAGAACATGATAACAGTGTTACAGGAATATGATAACAGTGATACAGTGTCTTTAGGAGAACATGGTAACAGGAACATGATAACAGTGTTACAGGAATATGATAACAGTGATACAGGAATATGATAACAGTGTTACAGCACCATGATAACAGTGATACAGGTAATATGATAACAGTGTTACAGGAATATGATAACAGTGTTACAAGAATATGATAACAGTGTTACAGGAATATGATAACAGTGTTACAGGAATATGATAACAGTGTTACAGGAATATGATGACAGTGTTACAGGAATATGATAACAGTGATACAGGAATATGATAACAGTGATACAGGAATATGATAACAGTGTTACAGGAATATGATAACAGTGTTACAGGAATATGATAACAGTGTTACAGGAATATGATAACAGTGATACAGGAATATGATAACAGTGTTACAGGAATATGATAACAGTGATACAGGAATATGATAACAGTGAAACCAGGAACATGATAACAGTGATACAGGAACCAGGTGATAACAGTGTTTACAGAACACCTGAAACAGTGAACACAGGAATATGATAACAGTGTTACAGGAATATGATAACAGTGTTACAGGAATATGATAACAGTGATACAGGAATATGTATAACATGAGGTCCAACCAATATGTTATTAAAAAACAACTGTCCCACCTGTTTGAAAATGAGGT
>NW_027040236.1:197497-206791 GCF_034236695.1 Oncorhynchus nerka | reverse complement strand
GTTAACTCTAGGGGGTGTGTGTGTTAACTCTAGGGGTGTGTGTGTGTTAACTCTAGGGGTGTGTGTGTGTTAACTCTAGGGGTGTGTGTGTGTAACTCTAGGGGTGTGTGTGTGTGTAACTCTAGGGGGTGTGTGTGTTAACTCTAGGGGTGTGTGTGTGTTAACTCTAGGGTGGGTGTGTTAACTCTAGGGGTGTGTGTGTTAACCTAGGGGTGTGTGTTAACTCTAGGGGTGTGTGTGTGTTAACTCTAGGTGTGTGTGTTAACTCTAGGGGTGTGTGTGTTAACTCTAGGGGTGTGTGTGTGTTAACTCTAGGGGGTGTGTGTGTTAACTCTAGGGGTGTGTGTGTTAACTCTAGGGGTGTGTGTGTAACTCTAGGGTGTGTGTGTGTTAGCCTAGGGTGTGTGTGTTAGCTCTAGGGGTGTGTGTGTTAACTCTAGGGGTGTGTGTGTTAACTCTAGGGGTGTGTGTGTGCTAACTCTAGGGGTGTGTGTGTTAACTCTAGGGGTGTGTGTGTAACTCTAGGGTGTGTGTTAACTCTAGGGGTGTGTGTGTTAGCTCTAGGGTGTGTGTGTGTTAACTCTAGGGGTGTGTGTGTTAACTCTAGGGGTGTGTGTGTTAACTCTAGGGGTGTGTGTGTGTAACCTAGGGGTGTGTGTGTGTAACTCTAGGGTGTGTGTGTTAACTCTAGGTGTGTGTGTTAACTCTAGGGTGTGTGTGTGTTAACTCTAGGGTGTGTGTGTGTAACTCTAGGGTGTGTGTGTTAACTCTAGGGTGTGTGTGTGTGTTAACCTAGGGGTGTGTGTTGCTCTAGGGGTGTGTGTGTTAACCTAGGGGTGTGTGTGTGTTAGCTCTAGGGGTGTGTGTGTTAACTCTAGGGGTGTGTGTGTTAACTCTAGGGTGTGTGTGTGTGTTAACTCTAGGGGTGTGTGTGTGTTAGCTCTAGGGGTGTGTGTGTGTTAACTCTAGGGGTGTGTGTGTTAACTCTAGGGGTGTGTGTGTTAACTCTAGGGGTGTGTGTGTTAACTCTAGGGGTGTGTGTGTTAGCTCTAGGGGTGTGTGTGTGTTAACTCTAGGGGTGTGTGTGTGTTAACTCTAGGGGTGTGTGTGTGTTAACTCTAGGGGTGTGTGTGTTAACTCTAGGGGTGTGTGTGTGTTAACTCTAGGGGTGTGTGTGTGTTAACTCTAGGGGTGTGTGTGTGTTAACTCTAGGGGTGTGTGTGTTAACTCTAGGGGTGTGTGTGTTAACTCTAGGGGTGTGTGTGTGTTAACTCTAGGGTGTGTGTGTGTTAACTCTAGGGGTGTGTGTGTGTTAACTCTAGGGGTGTGTGTGTGTTAACTCTAGGGGTGTGTGTGTTAACTCTAGGAGTGTGTGTGTGTTAACTCTAGGGGTGTGTGTGTTAACTCTAGGGGTGTGTGTGTGTTAACTCTAGGGGTGTGTGTGTTAACTCTAGGGGTGTGTGTGTGTTAACTCTAGGGGTGTGTGTGTGTTAACTCTAGGGGTGTGTGTGTTAACTCTAGGGTGGTGTGTGTTAACTCTAGGGGTGTGTGTGTTAACTCTAGGGGTGTGTGTGTTAACCTAGGGGTGTGTGTGTTAACTCTAGGGTGTGTGTGTGTTAACTCTAGGGGTGTGTGTGTTAACTAGGGGTGTGTGTTAACTCTAGGGGTGTGTGTGTGTTAACTCTAGGGGTGTGTGTGTTAACTCTAGGGTGTGTGTGTGTTAACTCTAGGGTGTGTGTGTTAACCTAGGGTGTGTGTGTGTAACTCTAGGGGGTGTGTGTGTGTTTGGAAAACAGTTGTGTGTGTGTTAACTCTGGGGGTGTGTGTGGTAACTCTGGGGGTGTGTGTGTGTTGGCTCTAGGGGTGTGTGTGTGTTAACTCTAGGGGTGTGTGTGTGTGCTCTAGGGGTGTGTGTGTGTGTGCTCTGAGGGTGTGTGTGTTAACTCTAGGGGTGTGTGTGTGTTAACTCTAGGGGTGTGTGTTAACTCTGGGGGTGTGTGTGTGTTAGCTCTAGGGGGTGTGTGTGTGTGCTCTGGGGGTGTGTGTGTTAACTCTAGGGTGTGTGTGTGTTAACCTAGGGGGTGTGTGTGTGTTAGCTCTAGGGGGTGTGTGTGTGTGCTCTGAGGGTGTGTGTGTGTGTTAACTCTAGGGGTGTGTGTGTTAACTCTAGGGGTGTGTGTGTGTTTGCTCTAGGGGTGTGTGTGTGTTAGCTCAGAGAACAGTGTGTGTTTAACTCTGGGTGTGTGTGTGTGTTAACTCTGGGGTGTGTGTGTTAACTCTAGGGGTGTGTGTGTGCTCTGAGGGTGTGTGTGTGTTAGCTCTAGGGGTGTGTGTGTTAACTCTAGGGGGTGTGTGTGTGTTAACTCTGAGAATTGTGTGTGTGTGTTAACTCTAGGAGTGTGTGTGTGTGTTAACTCTAGGGGGTGGAGTGTGTTAGCTCTGGGGGTGTGTGTGTTAACTCTAGGAGGTGTGTGTGTGTTAACTCTAGGAGTTGTGTGTGTGTTAACTCTAGGGGGTGTACTGTACTTGTGTGTTAACTCTGAGGGTGTGTGTGTTAACTCTAGGGTGTGTGTGTGTTAACTCAGGGGTGTGTGTGTGTTAGCTCTAGGGGGTGTGTGTGCTCTGAGAATTGGGGTGTGTGTGGTGCTCTAGGGGGTGTGTGTGTTATTTGCTCTGGAGGTGTGTGTGTTAACTCTAGGGGTGTGTGTGTGTTAACTCTAGGAGGTGTGTGTGTGCTCTGGGGGTGTGTGTGTGCTCTAGGGGTGTGTGTGTTTAACTCTGGGGTGTGTGTGTGTTAACTCTAGGAGTGTGTGTGTGTGTGCTCTAGGGGTGTGGTGTGTTAGCTCTAGGGGTGTGTGTGTGTGTTAACTCTAGGGGTGTGTGTGTGCTCTAGGGTGTGTGTGTGTTAACTCTAGGGGTGTGTGTGTGTGTGCTCTAGGGAGTGTGTGTGTGTCTAGTGTGTTAACTCTAGGGTGTGTGTGTGTCTAGGGGGTGTGTGTGTGTGCTCTAGGGGTGTATTGTGTGTTAGCTCTAGGGGTGTGTGTGTTAACTCTAGGGGTGTGTGTGTGTTAACTCTAGGGGTGTGTGTGTTAACTCTAGGGTGTGTGTGTGTTAACTCTAGGGGTGGGTGTGTTGGCTCTAGGGGTGTGTGTGTGTTAACTCTAGGGGTGTGTGTGTGTTAACTCACTAGGGGTGTGTGTGTGTTACTCTAGGGGTGTGTGTTTAACTCTAGGGTGTGTGTGTGTTAACTCTAGGGGGGTGTGTGTGTGTTAACTCTAGGGGGTGTGTGTGTTAACTCTAGGGTGGTGTGTGTTAACTCTAGGGGTGTGTGTGTGTAACTCTAGGGGGTGTGTGTGTTAACTCTAGGGGTGTGTGTGTGTGTTACCTCTAGGAGTGTGTGTGTGTTAACTCTAGGGGTGTGTGTGTTAGCTCTGGGGGTGTGTGTGTTAACTCTAGGGGTGTGTGTGTTAACTCTAGGGGTGTGCTCTAGTTGTGTGTGTGTGTTAGCTCTAGGGGTGTGTGTGTGTGTATTAACTCTAGGAGGTGTGTGTGTGTTAACTCTAGGGGTGTGTGTGTGTTAACTCTAGGGGTGTGTGTGTTAACTCTAGGGGTGTGTGTGTGTGTTAGCTCTAGGGGTGTGTGTCTGTGCTCTAGTGTGTGTGTGTTAGCTCTAGGGGTGTGTGTGCTCCAGGGGTGTGTGTGTGTGTTAACTCTAGGGGGGTGTGTGTGTTAATTCTAGGGGTGTGTGTTATCTATTAACTCTAGGGGTGTGTGTGTTAACTCTAGGGGTGTGTGTGTTAACTCTAGGGGTGTGTATTGCTCTAGGGGGTGTGTGTGTATTAACTCTAGGGGGTGTGTGTGTTAACTCTAGGGTGGTGTGTGGTAACACTAGGGGTGTGTGTGTTAACTCTAGGGGTGTGTGTGTTAACTAGGGGGTGTGTGTGTGTGTTACCTCTAGGAGTGTGTGTGTGTTAACTCTAGGGGTGGGTGTGTTGGCTCTAGGGTGTGTGTGTTAACTCTAGGGGTGTGTGTGTTAACTCTAGGGGTGTGTGTGTTAACTCTAGGGGTGTGTGTGCTCTAGTTAACTCTGGAGTGTGTGTGTGTTGCTCTAGGGGTGTGTGTGTGTTGCTCTAGGGTGTGTGTGTGTTAACTCTAGGGTGTGTGTGTTAACTCTAGGGGTGTGTGTGTGTTAGCTCTAGGGGTGTGTGTGTGTTAACTCTAGGGGTGTGTGTGTGTTAACTCTAGGGGTGTGTGTGTGTTAACTCTAGGGTGTGTGTGTGTTAACTCTAGGGGTGTGTGTGTTAACTCTAGGGGTGTGTGTGTTAACTCTAGGGGTGTGTGTGTGTTAACTCTAGGGGTGTGTGTGTGTTAACTCTAGGGTGTGTGTGTGCTCTAGGGGTGGGTGTGTGTTAACTCTAGGGTATGTGTGTGTGCTCTAGGGGGTGTGTGTGTCACTCTCTAGGGGGGACTGTGTGTTAACTCTAGGGGGTGTGTGTGTGTGTTAACTCTAGGGGGGTGTGTGTGTGCTCTAGGGGTGTGTGTGTTAACTCTAGGGGTGTGTGTGTGTGTAGCTCTGGGGGTGTGTGTGTGTTAACTCTAGGGGTGTGTGTGTAGCTCTAGGGGGTGTGTGTGTGCTCTAGGGGTGTGTGTGTGTGTGCTCTAGGGGTGTGTGTGTTAACTCTAGGGGGTGTGTGTGTTAACTCTAGGGGTGTGTGTGTGTTAACTCTGGGGGTGCTGTGTGTGTTAACTCTGGGGTGTGTGTGTGTGCTCTAGGGGTGTGTGTGTGTGTTAACTCTAGGGGTGTGTGTGTGCTCTAGGGCTCTGGGTGTGTGTGTTAACTCTAGGGTTGTGTGTTAACTCTAGGGGTGTGTGTGTGTGTGCTCTAGGTGGTGTGTGTGTGTGTGTGTTAACTCTAGGGGTGTGTGTGTGCTCTCTAGGGGTGTGTGTGTTAACTCTAGGGGTGTGTGTGTTAACTCTAGGGGTGTGTGTGTGTAACTCTAGGGGTGTGTGTGTGTGCTCTAACTCTAGGGGTGTGTGTGTGTAACTCTAGGGGTGTGTGTGTGTTAACTCTAGGGGTGTGTGTGTGTGTTAACTCTAGGGGTGTGTGTGTTAACTCTAGGGGTGTGTGTGTGTGTAGCTCTAGGGGTGTGTGTGTTAACTCTAGGGGTGTGTGTGTGTTAATTCTAGGGGTGTGTGTGTGTGTGCTCTAGGGGGTGTGTGTGTTAACTCTAGGGTGTGTGTGTGTGTTAACTCTGGGGGTGTGTGTGTTAACTCTAGGTGTGTGTGTGTGTTGCTCTAGGGAGATCTGGGGTGTGTGTGTTAACTCTGGGGGTGTGTGTGTTAACTCTAGGGTGTGTGTGTTAGCTCTAGGGGTGTGTGTGTGTAACTCTAGGGGTGTGTGTGTAACTCTAGGGGTGTGTGTGTGTTAACTCTAGGGGTGTGTGTGTTAACTCTAGGGGTGTGTGTGTGTGTTAACTCTAGGGGTGTGTGTGTGTGTGTGAACTCTAGGGGTGTGTGTGTGTGTTAACTCTAGGGGTGTGTGTGTGTGTGTGCTCTCTAGGGGGTGTGTGTGTGTGGTAACTCTGGAGTGTGTGTGTGTGTTAACTCTAGGGTGTGTGGGGTGTGTGCTCTAGGGGTGTGTGTGTGTTAGCTCTCTAGGGGTGTGTGTGTGTGTGTTAACTCTAGGAGTGTGTGTGTGTTAGCTCTAGGGGTTTGTGTGTTAACTCTAGGGGTGTGTGTGTGTGTTAACTCTAGGGGTGTGTGTGTGTTAATTCTAGGGGTGTGTGTGTTAACTCTAGGGGTGTGTGTGTTAACTCTAGGGGTGTGTGTGTGTGTTAACTCTAGGGGTGTGTGTGTGTGTGTTAACTCTAGGGGTGTGTGTGTGTGTTAACTCTAGGGGTGTGTGTGTGTTAACTCTAGGGGTGTGTGTGTTAACTCTAGGGGTGTGTGTGTTAACTCTAGGGGTGTGTGTGTGTTAACTCTAGGGGTGTGTGTGTCTAGGGGTGTGTGTGTGTTAACTCTAGGGGTGTGTGTGTTAACTCTAGGGTGGTGTGTGTTAACTCTAGGGGTGTGTGTGTGTTAACTCTAGGAGTGTGTGTGTGTTAACTCTAGGGGTGGGTGTGTTAGCTCTAGGGGTGTGTGTGTTAACTCTAGGGGTGTGTGTGTTAACTCTAGGGGTGTGTGTGTGTTAACTCTAGGGGTGTGTGTGTTAACTCTAGGGGTGTGTGTGTGTTAACTCTAGGAGTGTGTGTGTGTTAACTCTAGGGTGTGTGTGTGTTAACTCTAGGGGTGTGTGTGTGTTAACTCTAGGGGGTGTGTGTGTGTTAACTCTAGGGGTGTGTGTGTGTGCTCTAGGGGTGTGTGTGTGTTAACTCTAGGGTGTGTGTGTTGCTCTGTGTGTGTGTTAACTCTAGGGGTGTGTGTGTGTTAACTCTAGGGGTGTGTGTGTTAACTCTAGGGTGTGTGTGTGTGCTCTAGGGGTGTTGTGTGTTGGCTCTAGGGTGTGTGTGTTAACTCTAGGGGTGTGTGTGTGTTAACTCTAGGGGTGTGTGTGTTAACTCTAGGGGTGTGTGTGCTCTGGGTGTGTGTGTGTTAACTCTAGGGGTGTGTGTGTGTGTGTAACTCTAGGGGTGTGTGTGTTAACTCTAGGGGTGTGTGTGTTAGCTCTAGGGGTGTGTGTGTTAACTCTGGGGTGTGTGTGTGTTAACTCTAGGGTGTGTGTGTGTTAACTCTAGGGGTGTGTGTGTTAACTCTAGGGGTGTGTGTGTGTGCTCTAGGGGTGTGTGTGTGTTAACTCTAGGGGTGTGTGTGTTAACTCTAGGGGTGTGTGTGTTAACTCTAGGGGTGTGTGTGTAACTCTAGGGGTGTGTGTGTGTTAACTCTAGGGGTGTGTGTGTTAACTCTAAGTGTGTGTGTGCTCTAGGGGGTGTGTGTGTTAACTCTAGGGGTGTGTGTGTTAACTCTAGGGGTGTGTGTGTTAACTCTAGGGGTGTGTGTGTTAACTCTCTAGCTCTAGGGTGTGTGTGTTAACTCTAGGGGTGTGTGTGTGTTAACTCTAGAAGTGTGTGTGTTAACTCTAGGGGTGTGTGTGTGTAGCTCTAGGGTGTGTGTGTGTTAACTCTAGGGGTGTGTGTGTTAACTCTAGGGGTGTGTGTGTGTTAACTCTAGGGGTGTGTGTGTGTGCTCTAGGGGGTGTGTGTGTGTTAACTCTAGGGGTGTGTGTGTGTGTGTTAACTCTAGGGGTGTGTGTGTTAACTCTAGGGGTGTGTGTGTGTTAACTCTAGGGGTGTGTGTGTGTTAACTCTAGGGGTGTGTGTGTGTTAACTCTAGGGGTGTGTGTGTATTAACTCTAAGTGTGTGTGTTAACTCTAGGGGTGTGTGTGTGTTAACTCTAGGGGTGTGTGTGTGTGCTCTAGCTCTCTAGTGTGTGTGTGTTAACTCTAGGGGTGTGTGTGTTAACTCTAGGGGTGTGTGTGTGTTAACTCTAGGGTGTGTGTGTGTTAACTCTAGTGTGCTCTAGGGGTGTGTGTGTTAACTCTAGGGGTGTGTGTGTGTTAACTCTAGGGGTGTGTGTGTGTTAACTCTGGGGTTAGCTCTAGGGGTGTGTGTTAACTCTAGGGGGTGTGTGTGTGTTAGCTCTGGGGGTGTGTGTAACTCTAGGGGTGTGTGTGTTTTAGCTCTAGGGGTGTGTGTGTTAACTCTAGGGGTGTGTGTGTTAACTCTAGGGGTGTGTGTGTGTTAACTCTAAGGTGTGTGTGTGTGCTCTAAGGTGTGTGTGTGCTTTCTAGGGGTGTGTTAACTCTAGGGGTGTGTGTGTGTTAACTCTAGGGGTGTGTGTGTTAGCTCTAGGGGTGTGTGTGTGTGCTCTTCTAGGGGTGTGTGTGTGTGTATCTAGGGGTGTGTGTGTGTTAGCTCTAGGGGTGTGTGTGTGTAACTCTAGGGGTGTGTGTGTTAACTCTAGGGGTGTGTGTGTGTGCTCTAGGAGTGTGTGTGTGTGTTAGCTCTAGGGGTTTGTGTGTTAACTCTAGGGGTGTGTGTGTGTGTTAACTCTAGGGGTGTGTGTGTGAATTCTAGGGGTGTGTGCTCTAGGGGGTGTGTGTCGTTAACTCTAGGGGTGTGTGTGTGTGTTAACTCTAGGGGGTGTGTGTGTGTGTGTTAACTCTAGGGGTGTGTGTGTGCTCTAGGGGTGTGTGTGCTCTAGGGGTGTGATGTGTGCTCTAGGGGTGTGTGTGTGTGCTCTAGGGGGTGTGTGTGACTCTAGGGTGTGTGTGTGTTAGCTCTAGGGGTGTGTGTGTAGCTCTAGGGGTGTGTGTGTTAACTCTAGGGGTGTGTGTGTGTTAACTCTAGGGGTGTGTGTGTAGCTCTAGGGGTGTGTGTGTTAACTCTAGGGGTGTGTGTGTTAACTCTAGGGGTGTGTGTTAACTCTAGGGGTGTGTGTGTGTAACTCTAGGGGTGTGTGTGTTAACTCTAGGGGTGTGTGTGTTACTCTAGGGGTGTGTGTGTAACTCTAGGGGTGTGTGTTGCTCTAGGGGTGTGTGTGTTAACTCTAGGGTGTGTGTGTGTTAACTCTAGGGGTGTGTGTGTGTTAACTCTAGGGTGTGTGTGTGTTAACTCTAGGAGTGTGTGTGTGTTAGCTCTAGGGGTGTGTGTTAACTCTAGGGTGTGTGTTAACTCTAGGGGTGTGTGTGTGTTAACTCTAGGGGTGTTGTGTGTTAACTCTAGGGTGTGTGTGTGTTAACTCTAGGGGTGTGTGTGTGTAACTCTAGGGTGTGTGTTAGCTCTAGGGGTGTGTGTGTTAACTCTAGGGGTGTGTGTGTTAACTCTAGGGGTGTGTGTGTGTTAGCTCTAGGGGTGTGTGTGTGTTAACTCTAGGGTGTGTGTGTGTTAGCTCTAGGGGTTGTGTGTGTTAACTCTAGGGTGTGTGTGTTAACTCTAGGGTGTGTGTGTTAACTCTAGGGTGTGTGTGTTAACTCTAGGGGTGTGTGTGTGTTAACTCTAGGGTGTGTGTGTGTGTTAACTCTAGGGTGTGTGTGTGTAGCTCTAGGGTGTGTGTGTTAACTCTAGGGGTGTGTGTGTGTTAACTCTAGGGGTGTGTGTGTGTGTTAACTCTAGGGTGTGTGTGTGTTAACTCTAGGGTGTGTGTGTTAACTCTAGGGGTGTGTGTGTGTTAAGCTCTAGGGGTGTGTGTGTGTTAACTCTAGGGGTGTGTGTGTGTTAACTCTAGGAGTGTGTGTGTGTTAACTCTAGGGGTGTGTGTGTGTTAGCTCTAGGGGTGTGTGTTAACTCTAGGGGTGT
>NW_027040236.1:192497-194997 GCF_034236695.1 Oncorhynchus nerka | reverse complement strand
TGTGGGATAGCAGGAAAGAGTGACAGGGAGGACTTCCTCCGTCTGCTGGCTGCTATGGAGATCCTTCACTTCACCCCTGACTACTCAGGCGTCCATCTTTAGAGTCCTGTCTTCTATTCTACACCTGGGGAACGTCTACTTCCAAAGATATGAGGTATGGTAGTCTAACCCCAAACCTTAAAGGGATAGTCTGGGGGAATGTCTACTTCTAAAGATATGAGGTATGGTAGTCTAACCCCAACCTTAAAGGGATAGTCTGGGGGAACGCCTACTACTAAAGATATGAGGTATGGTAGTCTAACCCAAACCTTAAAGGGATAGTCTGGGGGAATGTCTTAAAGATATGAGGTATGGGTAGTCTAACCCAAACCTTAAAGGGATAGTCTGGGGAATGTCTAAAGATATGAGGTATGGTAGTCTAACCCAAACCTTAAAGGGATAGTCTGGGGAATGTCTACTCAAAGATATGAGGTATGGAATGCCCAACCCAAACCTTAAAGGGATAGTCTGGGGGAATGTCTACTACTAAAGATATGAGGTATGGTAACCCAAACCTTAAAGGGATAGTCTAATGTCTAAAGATATGAGGTATGGTAGTCCAAAACCTTAAAGGGATAGTCTGGGGGAAATATCTACTACTAAAGATATGAGGTATAGTAGTCTAACCCCAAACCTTAAAGGGATAGTCTGGGGAATGTCTAAAGATATGAGGTATGGTAGTCTAACCCAAAACCTTTAAAGGGATAGTCTGGGAATGTCTACTACTAAAGATATGAGGTATGGTAGTCTAACCCAAACCTTAAAGGGATAGTCTGGGGAATGTCTAAAGATATGAGGTATGGTAGTCTAACCCAAACCTTAAAGGGATAGTCTGGGAATGTCTAAAGATATGAGGTATGGTAGTCTAACCCAAACCTTAAAGGATAGTCTGGGGGAATGTCTACTACTAAAGATATGAGGTATGGTAGTCTAACCCAAACCTTAAAGGGATAGTCTGGGGGGAATGTCTACTTCTAAAGATATGAGGTATGGTAGTCTAACCCAAACCTTAAAGGGATAGTCTGGGGAATGTCTAAAGATATGAGGTATGGTAGTCTAACCCAAACCTTAAAGGGATAGTCTGGGGGGAATGTCTACTTCTAAAGATATGAGGTATGGTAGTCCTAACCCAAACCTTAAAGGGATAGTCTGGGGGAATGTCTACTAATAAAGATATGAGGTATGTCTAACTACTAAAACTAAAGATATGAGGTATGGTAGTCTAACCCAAACCTTAAAGGGATAATCTGGGGGAATGTCTAAAGATATGAGGTATGGTAGTTCAACCCACACCTTAAAGGGATAGTCTTGGGGGAATGTCTACCATTAAAGATATGAGGTATGGTAGTCTAACCCAAACCTTAAAGGGATAGTCTGGGGAATGTCTAAAGATATGAGGTATGGTAGTCTAACCCAAACCTTAAAGGGATAGTCTGGGGGGAATGTCTACTTCTAAAGATATGAGGTATGGTAGTCTAACCCAAACCTTAAAGGGATAGTCTGGGGGGAATGTCTACTACTAAAGATATGAGGTATGGTAGTCTAACCCAAACCTTAAAGGGATAGTCTGGGGGGAATGTCTACTACTAAAGATATGAGGTATGGTAGTCTAACCCAAACCTTAAAGGGATAGTCTGGGGAATGTCTAAAGATATGAGGTATGGTAGTCTAACCCAAACCTTAAAGGGATAGTCTGGGGGGAATGTCTACTACTAAAGATATGAGGTATGGTAGTCTAACCCAAACCTTAAAGGGATAGTCTGGGGAATGTCTAAAGATATGAGGTATGGTAGTCTAACCCAAACCTTAAAGGGATAGTCTGGGGAATGTCTAAAGATATGAGGTATGGTAGTCTAACCCAAACCTTAAAGGGATAGTCTGGGGAATGTCTAAAGATATGAGGTATGGTAGTCTAACCCAAACCTTAAAGGGATAGTCTGGGGGGAATGTCTAAAGATATGAGGTATGGTAGTCTAACCCAAACCTTAAAGGGATAGTCTGGGGGAATGTCTACTACTAAAGATATGAGGTATGAGTAGTCTAACCCAAACCTTAAAGGGATAGTCTGGGGAGAGTGTCCAAAGATATGAGGTATGGTAGTCTAACCCAAACCTTAAAGGGATAGTCTGGGGGGAATGTCTACTACTAAAGATATGAGGTATGGTAGTCTAACCCAAACCTTAAAGGGATAGTCTGGGGGGAATGTCTACTACTAAAGATATGAGGTATGGTAGTCTAACCCAAACCTTAAAGGGATAGTCTGGGGAATGTCTAAAGATATGAGGTATGGTAGTCTAACCCAAACCTTAAAGGGATAGTCTGGGGGGAATGTCTACTCTAAAGATATGAGGTATGGTAGTCTAACCCAAACCTTAAAGGGATAGTCTGGGGAATGTCTCAAAGATATGAGGTATGGGTAGTCTAACCCAAACCTAAAGGGATAGTCTGGGGAATGTCTAAA
>NW_027040236.1:107500-191997 GCF_034236695.1 Oncorhynchus nerka | reverse complement strand
AAGGTAATACCGGTAATACTGGTACGATAAGGTAATACGGTAATACTGGTACGATAAGGTAATACCGGTAATACTGGTACGATAAGGTAATACCAGTAATACTGGTACGATAAGGTAATACCGGTAATACTGGTATGATAAGGTAATACAGTAAGCTACACTGGTATGGTAAGGTAATACTGGTATGATAAATTACTACTGGTATGATATGGTAATACAGGTATGCTATTTCTGTTATGATAAGGTAATACAGTAAGCTACTACTGGTATGATATGGTAATACAGTAAGCTACTACTGGTATGATAAGGTAATACAGTAAGGTACTACTGTTATGATAAGGTAATACAGTAAGCTACAATGAAAGGTAATACAGGTAATACTGGTACGATAAGGTAATACCAGTAATACTGGTAATAAGGTAATACTAATACTGGTGCGATGGGTAATTTAATACTGGTACGATAGGTAATGCTGGCTGTGGTAATGCTGGTGCGATAGGTAATACGTAATACTGGTACAATGGGTAATACTGGTAATACTGAGGTACGATGGGTAATGCACAACAATAATACTGGTACGATAAGGTAATACTGGTAATACATGATAAAAGTGTAATACGTGGTAATACTGGCAATATGGTAATGCTGGTGCGATAAAAGGTAATACTGGTACGAGTAGGTAATTGTTTTAATTTTTACTGATAAAATGTTTTTACCTTTATTTAACTAGGCCGTCAGTTAAGAACAAATTCTTATTTTCAATGGTAGGAACAGTGGGTTAACTGCCTGTTCAGGGCAATGCGGTATGATAAGGTCACTCAGGGATTTGAACTTGCACCTTTCGGTTTACTAGTCCAACGCTCTAACCACTGGCTACCCTGCCTTGGTAATACTGGTACGATAAGGTAATACCGGTAATACTGTACGATAAGGTAATACTGGTGCGATAAGGTAATACCAGTAATACTGGTACGATAAGGTAAATACCGGTAATACTGGTACGATAAGGTAATATTGGGACGATAAGTTAATACCGGTAATACTGGTATGATGAGTAATACTGGTGCGATGGGTAATACCGGTAATGCGACAAGGCAATACTGGTATGATAAGGTAATACTGGTACGATAAGGTAATACTGGTATGATAAGGTAATGCGATGGTAATGCCGGCAATGCTGGATGATAATACGGCAATACTGGTACGATAAGGTAATACGTATCACGGTGCGATAAGGTAATACGGTAATACTGGTACGATAAGTAATACTGATACGATAAGGTAATACTGATACGATAAGGTAATATTAGTGCGATAAGGTAATACTGGTACGATAAGGTATGCTGGTGCGATAAGGTAACACTGTGCGATAAGGTATGCTGGTACGATGGGTATGCCGGTATGATAAGTGGTACTGGCTGCGATGTCTTGTGAACGTCGGTAGATGAACTCAACGGTGTGTCTCTGTGTAGATGTACTCCATCCGCAGCCTGCCAGCATGGTGTACGGGAGCAGCCAGAGGAAGACGGAGTAGAGGACATGACGCAGCTGGAGTAGAGAATTTACAACACAACACAACAGCCTTATTTATTAAAGGATACGGAGGCTGCTATTTCAGCGGGTCTCTCTGTTGTTCCAGGGAGCTGTCTGATGGATCTGTGCTGCTCAACCTGAAGAGGTTTGAGAGGAGATCATCTATGTGAGTTTACTAACAACTCACTGGACACTATGCCCATTACCTGATAAACTATTAACATTCACACATGTCCCTCTATCCCCCTGTACAGACGTATAGCTAGGATCACTGTTGTGTGTGTTATTAGTGGAATGTGTGGTTGTGTGTGTGTGCGTGCGTGCGTGCGTGCGTGTGTGTGTGTGTGTGTGTGTGTGTGTGTGTGTGCGTGCAGTGGTGGAAAAATTTCCCCAGTGTCATACAATTAAAAGTATAGATACCTTAATGAAAATGACTCAAATTAAAGTGAAAAGTCACCCAGTAAAATACTACTTTAGTAAAAGTCTAAAAAGTATTTGGTTTAAATATACTAAAGTATCAAAGTAAAAGTATAAAATAATTTGAAATTCCTTTATGAAGTAAACAGGCTGACAGCATATTGTTTATTATTGATTTATTTACGGATATAGGCACACTCAAAACTCAGACATCATTTACAAACCAAGCATGTGTGTTTAGTGAGTCTGCAAGATCAGAGACAGTAAGGGATGACCAGGGATGTTCTCTTGATCAGAGGCAGTAGGATGACCAGGGATGTTCTCTTGATCAGAGGCAGTATATAGGTAGTGTCCTGGTCTCAGTGAACCCTCTAGACATATATAGGTAGTGTCCTGTCTCCAGTGAACTCTCTAGACATATATAGGTAGTATCTGGTCAACATTTATCTCTCTGTCTCTAGACATATATAGGTAGTATCTGGTCAACATGTATCTCTCTGTCTCTAGACATATATAGGTAGTATCCTGGTCTCAGTAGACCCTCTAGACATATATAGGTAGTATCCTGGTCAACATGTATCTCTCTGTCTCTAGACATATATAGGTAGTATCCTGGTCAACATGTATCTCTCTGTCTCTAGACATATATAGGTAGTATCCTGGTCAGCATGTATATCTCTGTCTCTAGACATATATAGGTAGTATCCTGTTCTCAGTGAACCCTCTAGACATATATAGGTAGTATCCTGGTCAGCATGTATCTCTCTGTCTCTAGTCATATAGGTAGTATCTGGTCTCGGTGAACCTCTGGACATATAGGTATTATCCTGGTCAGCATGTACCTCTCTGTCTCTAGACATATATAGGTAGTATCCTGGTCTCGGTGAACCCTCTAGTCATATATAGGTAGTATCCTGGTCAACATGTACCTCTCTGTCTCTAGTCATATATAGGTAGTATCTGGTCAGCATGTACCTCTCTGTCTCTAGTCATATAGGTAGTATCTGGTCAACATGTACATCTCTGTCTCTAGACATATATAGGTAGTATCTGGTCTCAGTGAACCCTCTAGACATATATAGGTAGTATCCTGGTCAGCATGTATCTCTGTCTCTAGACATATATAGGTAGTATCCTGGTCAACATGTATATCTCTGTGCTCTAGACATATATAGGTAGTATCTGGTCAGCATGTATCTCTCTGTCTCTAGACATATATAGGTAGTATCCTGGTCAACATGTACCTCTCTGTCTCTAGACATATATAGGTATTATCCTGGTCAACATGTATCTCTCTGTCTCTAGACATATATAGGTATTATCCTGGTCAGCATGTACAGACATATATAGTATCTGGTCTCAGTGAACCCTCTAGACATATATAGGTAGTATCCTGGTCTCCAGTGAACCCTGTCTAGACATATATAGGTAGTATCCTGGTCTCAGTGAACTCCTCTAGACATATATAGGTAGTATCCTGGTCTCAGTGAACCCTCTAGACATATATAGGTAGTATCTGGTCAACATGTATCTCTCTGTCTCTAGACATATATAGGTAGTATCCTGGTCTCCATGTATCTCTCTGTCTCTAGACATATATAGGTAATATCCTGGTCAACATGTATCTCTGTCTCTAGTCATATATAGGTAGTATCCTGGTCTCGGTGAACCCTCTAGACATATATAGGTAGTATCCTGGTCTCAGTGAACCCTCTGAACCCTCTAGACATATATAGGTAGTATCCTGGTCTCAGTGAACCCTCTAGACATATATAGGTAGTATCCTGGTCAGCATGTACCTCTGTCTCTAGACATATATAGGTAGTATCTGGTCTCATGTATCTCCTGTCTCTAGTCATATATAGGTAGTATCTGGTCAGCATGTACCTCTCTGTCTCTAGACATATATAGGTAGTATCCTGGTCTCATGAACCCTCTAGACATATATAGGTAGTATCCTGGTCTCAGTGAACCCTGTCTCTAGACATATATAGGTAGTATCCTGGTCTCCCATGTATCTCTCTGTCTCTAGACATATATAGGTAGTATCCTGAGATCAAAGTGAACCCTCTCTAGACATATATAGGTAGTATCTGGTCAGCATGTATCTCTCTGTCTCTAGACATATATAGGTAGTATCCTGGTCAGCATGTACCTCTCCAGTCTCCAGACATATATAGGTAGTATCCTGGTCAGCATGTATCTCTCTGTCTCTAGACATATATAGGTAGTATCCTGGTGTCAGTGAACCCTCTAGACATATATAGGTAGTATCCTGGTCTCGGTGAACCCTCTAGACATATATAGGTAGTATCCTGGTCAACATGTACCTCTGTCTCTAGTCATATATAGGTAGTATCCTGGTCAACATGTCTCTCTGTCTCTAGACATATATAGGTAGTATCCTGGTCAACATGTACCTCTCTGTCTCTAGACATATATAGGTAGTAATCACATCTCGGTGAACCCTCTAGACATATATAGGTAGTATCCTGGTCTCAGTGAACCCTCTAGACATATATAGGTAGTATCCTGGTCAGCATGTGCCTCTCTGTCTCTAGACATATATAGGTAGTATCCTGGTCAACATGTATCTCTGTCTCTAGACATATATAGGTAGTATCCTGGTCTCAGTGAACCCTCTAGTCATATAGGTAGTATCCTGGTCAGCATGTACCTCTGTCTCTAGACATATAGGTAGTATCCTGGTCTCAGTGAACCCTCTAGACATATATAGGTAGTATCCTGGTCAACATGTATCTCTGTCTCTAGACATATATAGGTAGTATCCTGGTCTGGAACCCTCAGACATGTACCTCTCTGTCTCCTCTAGACATATATAGGTAGTATCCTGGTCTCAGTGAACCCTCTAGACATATATAGGTAGTATCCTGGTCTCAATGAACCCTCTAGTCATATATAGGTAGTATCCTGGTCTCAGTGAACCCTCTAGTCATATATAGGTAGTATCTGGTCAACATGTATCTCTCTGTCTCTAGACATATATAGGTAGTATCCTGGTCTCGGTGAACCCCTATGGGATGTTCAACATGTGCGGAACTGACATGGTGCTGAAGCACAAAGGGAACCGCTCTGGAGAGAACCCTCCGTAAGAACACTTCCTGTTCCTGTGTTGTTGTGATGCGTGTCTGTTTGTTAGAAGTGTATTATGTGTGTGTGTGTGTTTGTGTCTATGTGTTAATGCAATGTTGTGTGTGTGTTGTTGGTGTATTGTGTGTTATTGGTGTAGTGTGTGTGTTATTATGGTGTTATTGTATTGTGTGTTATTGGTGTATTGTGTATTATTGGTGTAGTGTGTGTTATTGGTGTATTGTGTGTTATTGGTGTATTGTGTATTGGTGTATTGTGTATTATTGGTGTATTGTGTATTATTGGTGTATTGTGTATTATTGGTGTATTGTGTGTTATTGTGTATTATTGGTGTATTGTGTGTATTGTATTGTGTATTGTGTATTGTGTTATTGGTGTATTGTGTGTATTATTGGTGTATTGTGTGTATTATTGGTGTATTGTGTATTATTGGTGTATTGTGTGTTATTGGTGTATGTGTGTTTATTGGTGTATTGTGTATTATTGGTGTATAGTGTGTTATTGGTGTATTGTGTGTTATTGGTGTATTGTGTATTATTGGTGTATTGTGTATTATTGGTGTATTGTGTATTATTGGTGTATTGTGTATTATGTTATTGGTGTATTGTGTTATTGGTGTATTGTGTGTTATTGGTGTATTGTGTGTTATTGGTGTAATTGTGTATTATTGGTGTATTGTGTATTATTGGTGTATTGTGTATTATTGGTGTATTGTGTGTATTATTGGTGTATTGTGTGTTATTGGTGTATTGTGTGTTATTGGTGTGTTGTGTGTTATTGGTGTATTGTGTATTATTGGTGTATTGTATGTATTGGTGTATTGTGTGTGTTATTGTGTATTATTGGTGTGTGTATTATTGGTGTATTGTGTATTATTGGTGTATTGTGTGTTATTGCGTATTGTGTATTATTGGTGTATTGTGTGTTATTGGTGTATTGTGTGTTTATTGGTGTATAGTGTATTATTGGTGTATTGTGTATTATTGGTGTATTGTGTGTTATTGTGTGTGTTATTGGTGTAGTGTGTATTATTGGTGTATTGTGTGTGTTATTGGTGTAGTGTGTGTTATTGGTGTATAGTGTGTGTTATTGGTGTATAGTGTGTGTTATTGGTGTATATGTTATTGTGTATTATTGGTGTATGTGTTATTGGTGTATTGTGTATTATTGGTGTATTGTGTGTTATTGGTGTATTGTGTGTATTATTGGTGTATTGTGTGTTATTGGTGTATTGTGTTATTATTGTTATTGTGTTATTGGTGTATTGTGTGTATTATTGTGTGTTATTGTGTGTATTGTGTGTTAGTGTATTGTGTGTTATTATTATTGTGTGTTATTAGTGTATGTGTGTATTATTGGTGTATTGTGTGTTATTATTGGTGTATTGTGTGTATTATTGGTGTATTGTGTATTATTGTGTATTATTGTGTATTATTTTATATTGTGTGTTGTTGTGTTATTATTGGTGTATTGTGTATTATTGGTGTATTGTGTATTATTGTGTGTTATTGGTGTATTGTGTGTTATTATTGTGTGTTATTGGTGTATTGTGTATTTATTATTGTGTGTGTTATTGTTGTATTATTGGTGTATTGTGTATTATTGGTGTATTGTGTGTATTATTGGTGTATTGTGTGTATTATTGGTGTTATTGTGTGTATTATTGGTGTATTATTATTATTATTGTGTGTATTGTGTGTTATTGGTGTATTGTGTGTGTTATTGGTGTATTGTGTGTTATTGGTGTATAGTGTGTTATTGTGTATTGATGTGTATTGTGTGTATTATTGGTGTATTGTGTGTTTATTGGTGTATTGTGTGTTATTGGTGTATTGTGTATTATTGGTGTATGTGTATTATTGGTGTATTGTGTATTATTGGTGTAGTGTGTATTATTGGTGTATTGTGTGTGTTATTGGTGTATTGGTGTGTTGTGTGTTATTGGTGTATAGTGTATTATTGGTGTATTAGTGTATAGTGTATTATTGGTGTATTGTGTATTATTGGTGTATTGTGTATTATTGGTGTATTGTGTGTTATTATTGGTGGTGTATTGTGTATTATTGGTGTATTGTGTGTTATGTGTATTATTGGTGTATTGTGTGTTATTGGTGTATTGTGTATTATTGGTGTATTGTGTGTTATTGGTGTATTGTGTATTATTGGTGTATAGTGTGTATTAGTGGTGTATTGTGTATTATTGGTGTATTGTGTATTATTGGTGTATTGTGTATTATTGGTGTATTATTAATTGTTATTGGTGTTATTGGTGTATGTGTTTATTGGTGTATGTATTATTATTGGTGTATTGTGTGTTATTGCAGGTGTATTGTATTATTATTGGTGTATTGTATTATTGTGTATTGTGTATTATTGGTGTATTGTGTATTATTGGTGTATTGTGTGTTATTAGTGTATTGTGTGTTATTGGTGCATTGTGTGTTATTATTGGTGTATTGTGTATTGTGTGTTATTGGTGTATTGTGTGTTATTGGTGTATTGTGTTTATTGGTGTATTGTGTGTGCTATTGGTGTATAGTGTATTATTGGTGTATTGTGTATTATTGGTGTATTGTGTGTTATTGGTGTATTGTTATTATTAGTGTGATTGGTGTGTGTATTGGTATATTGTGTATTATTGGTGTATTGTGTTATTGGTGTATTGTGTATTATGGTGTATTGTGTTTATTGGTGCATTGTGTGTTATTGGTGTATTGTGTGTTATTGGTGTATTGTGTGTTATTGGTGTATTGTGTATTAGTGGTGTATTGTGTGTTATTGGTGTATTGTGTATTATTGTGTTATTGGTGTATTGTGTGTTATTGGTGTATTGTGTATTATTGGTGTATTGTGTATTATTGGTGTAGTGTGTTATTGGTGTATTGTGTATTATTGTGTATTGTGTGTTTATTGGTGTATTGTGTATTATTGGTGTATTGTGTATTATTGGTGTATTTATTAGTGTATTGTGTATTATTGGTGTATTGTGTGTTATTGGTGTATTATGTGTATTATTGGTGTATTGTGTGTTATTAGTGTATTGTGTTTATTGGTGTATTGTGTGTTATTGGTGTATTGTGTGTTATTGGTGTATAGTGTGTTATTGGTGTATTGTGTGTATTGTTAGTGTTTAGTGTGTATTATTATTGGTGTATTGTGTATTATTGGTGTATTGTGTTATTAGTGTATTGTGTTATTGGTGTATTGTGTGTTATTGGTGTATTATTAGTAATGTTATTAATATGTATTGTGTATTATTGTGTATTGTGTGTTATTGGTGTATGTGTATTGGTGTATTGTGTGTTATTGGTGCATTGTGTGTTATTGGTGTATTGTGTATTATTGGTGTTATTATTGTGTATTATGTATTATTGGTGCATTATGTTATTGGTGTATTGTGTTATTGGTGTATTGTGTATTATTGGTGTATTGTGTGTTATTAGTGTATTGTGTGTTATTGGTGTGTGTGTTATTGGTGTATTGTGTTGGTGTAGTGTGTATTATTGGTGTATTGTGTATTATTGGTGTATTGTGTTTATTGGTGTATTGTGTATTATTGGTGTATTGTGTGTTATTGGTGTATTGTGTATTATTGGTGTATTGTGTATTATTGGTGTATTGTGTATTATTGGTGTATTGTATTGTTGTGTGTTATTGGTGTATTGTGTATTATTGGTGTATTGTGTATTATTGGTGTATTGTGTATTATTGGTGTATTGTGTATTGGTGTATGTGTGTGTTATTGGTGTATTGTGTATTGGTGTATTGTGTGTTATTGGTGTGTTGTGTGTTATTGGTGTATTATTATTGGTGTATTGTGTATTATTGGTGTATTGTGTGTTATTGGTGTATTGTGTGTATTATTGGTGTATTGTGTATTATTGGTGTATTGTGTAATATTGGTGTTATTGTGTAGTGTTGGTGTATTAGTTATTATTATTGGTGTGTGTGTGATTGTATTGTGTGTTATTAGTGTAATATTGGTGTTATTGGTGTATTGTGTGGTGTATTGTGGTGTATGTGTATTATTGGTGTATTGTGTGTTATGTGTATTATTGGTGTATTGTGTATTATTGGTGTATTGTGTGTGTTATTGGTGTATAGTGTGTTAGTTGTTATTGGTGTATTGTGTGTTATTGGTGTATTGTGTGTTATTGGTGCATTGTGTATTGGTGTATTGTGTGTTATTGGTGTATTGTGTATTATTGTGTGTATTGTGTGTATTGGTGTATTGTGTATTATTGGTGTATTGTGTGTATTATTGGTGTATTGTGTATTATTGGTGTGTGTTATTGGTGTATTGTGTGTTATTGGTGTATTGTGTGTTATTATAGGTGTGTGTGTTATTGGTGTATTGTGTATTATTGGTGTATTATTATTGGTGTATTGTGTATTATTGGTGTATTGTGTGTTATTGGTGTATTGTGTATTATTTATGTAGTGTTATTATTGGTGTATTGTGTATTATTGGTGTATTGTGTGTGTTATTATTGGTGTATAGTGTGTTATTGGTGTATTGTGTGTTATTGGTGTATTGTGTATTATTGGTGTATTGTGTATTATTGGTGTATTGTGTGTTATTGGTGTTTAGTGTGTTATTGGTGTATTGTGTAGTTATTGGTGTATTGTGTATTATTGGTGTATTGTGTGTTATTGGTGTATTGTGTGTTATTGGTGTATTGTGTGTTATTGGTGTATTGTGTATTATTGGTGTATTGTGTGTTATTGTGTATTGTGTGTTATTGGTGTATTGTGTGTTATTGGTGTGTATTATTGGTGTATTGTGTATTATTGGTGTATTGTGTATTATTGTTATTGTGTGTTATTGGTGTATTGTGTATTATTGTGTATTGTGTGTATATTGTGTGTGTATTATTGGTGTATTGTGTGTTATTTGGTGTGTGTTATTGGTGTATTGTGTATTATTGGTGTAGTGTGTATTATTGGTGTGTGTGTTATTGGTGTATTGTGTGTTATTGGTGTATTGTGTATTATTGGTGTATTGTGTGGTGTATTGTGTATTATTGGTGTATTGTGTGTGTTATTGGTGTATTATAGTGTGTGTTATTATTGTGTATTGTGTGTTATTGGTGTATTGTGTGTTATTGGTGTATTTATTGGTGTATATTATTGGTGTATTGTGTGTTATTGGTGTAGTGTGTATTATTGGTGTATTGTGTGTTATTGGTGTATAGGTGTGTGTGTTATTGGTGTATTGTGTATTATTGGTGTATTGTGTGTTATTGGTGTATTGTGTGTTATTGGTGTATTGTGTATTATTGGTGTATTGTGTATTATTGGTGTATTGTGTGTTATTGGTGTATTGTGTGTTATTGGTGTATTGTGTGTTATTGTGTATTATTGGTGTATTGTGTATTATTGGTGTATTGTGTATTATTGGTGTATTGTGTGTATTGTGTATTGGTGTATTGTGTATTATTGGTGTATATTGTGTATTATTATTGGTGTATTGTGTGTTATTGGTGTATTGTGTATATTGGTGTATTGTGTATTATTGGTGTATTGTGTATTATTGGTGTATTGTGTATTATTGGTGTATTGTGTATTATTGGTGTATTGTGTATTATTGGTGTATTGTGTATTATTGGTGTATTGTGTATTGGTGTATTGTGTGTTATTGGTGTATTGTGTATTATTGGTGTATTGGTGTATTATTGGTGTATTGTGTGTTATTGGTGTATTGTGTGTTATTGGTGTATTGTGTTTATTGGTGTATTGTGTGTTAGTGTATTATTGGTGTATTGTGTGTTATTATTGTGTGTTATTGGTGTATTATTGGTGTATTGTGTGTTATTGGTGTATTGTGTATTATTGGTGTATTGTGTATTATTGGTGTATTGTGTATTATTGGTGTATTGTGTGTTATTGGTGTATTGTGTGTTATTGGTGTATTGTGTGTTATTGGTGTATTGTGTGTTATTGGTGTATTGTGTATTATTGGTGTATTGTGTATTATTGGTGTATTGTGTATTATTGGTGTATTGTGTGTTATTGGTGTATTGTGTATTATTGGTGTATTGTGTGTGTTATTGGTGTATTGTGTATTATTGGTGTATTGTGTGTTATTGGTGTATAGTGTATTATTGGTGTATTGTGTATTATTGGTGTATTGTGTATTATTGGTGTATTGTGTGTATTATTGGTGTATTGTGTGTTATTGGTGTATAGTGTATGGTGTTATTATTGGTGTATTGTGTGTATTATTGGTGTATTGTGTGTTATTGGTGTATTATTGTTATTGGTGTATTGTGTATTATTGGTGTATTGTGTATTATTGGTGTATTGTGTATTATTGGTGTATTGTGTGTTATTGGTGTATTGTGTGTTATTGGTGTATTGTGTGTTATTGGTGTATTGTGTATTATTGTGTATTGTGTATTGTTGTTATTGGTGTATAGTGTATTATTGGTGTATTGTGTGTTATTGGTGTATTATTGGTGTATTGTGTGTTATTGGTGTATTGTGTGTATTATTGGTGTAGTGTGTATTATTGGTGTATTGTGTGTTATTGGTGTATTGTGTGTTATTGGTGTATTGTGTATTATTGGTGTATTGTGTATTATTGGTGTATTGTGTATTATTGGTGTATTGTATTATTGGTGTATTGTGTATTATTGGTGTATAGTGTATTATTGGTGTATTGTGTGTGTATTATTGGTGTATTGTGTATTATTGTGTATTGTGTATTATTGGTGTATTGTGTATTGGTGTATTGTATTATTGGTGTATTGTGTGTTATTGGTGTATTGTGTATTATTGGTGTATTGTGTATTATTGGTGTATTGTGTATTATTGGTGTATTGTGTGTATTATTATTGGTGTATAGTGTATTATTGGTGTATTGTGTGTTATTGTGTATTGTGTGTTATTGGTGTATTGTGTGTTATTGGTGTATTGTGTGTATTATTGGTGTATTGTGTGTTGGTGTATTGTGTATTATTGTGTGTATTATTGTGTATTGTGTGTTATTGGTGTATTGTATTATTGGTGTATTGTGTGTTATTGGTGTATTGTGTAGTGTGTGTTATTGGTGTATTGTGTATTATTGGTATTGTGTGTATTGTGTGTGTTATTGGTGTATTGTGTGTTATTGGTGTATTGTGTGTTATTGGTGTATTGTGTGTTATTGGTGTATTGTGTATTATTGGTGTATTGTGTGTGTTATTGGTGTATTGTGTTTATTGGTGTATTGTGTATTATTGGTGTATTGTGTGTTATTGGTGTATTGTGTGTTATTGGTGTATTGTGTGTTATTGGTGTATTGTGTATTATTGGTGTATGTGTGTGTTATTGGTGTATTGTGTGTTTATTGGTGTATTGTGTGTTATTGGTGTATTGTGTGTTATTGGTGTATTGTGTGTTATTGGTGTATTGTGTATTATTGGTGTATTGTGTATTATTGGTGTATTGTGTATTATTGGTGTATTGTGTATTATTGGTGTATGTGTATTATTGTGTATTGTGTATTATTGGTGTATTGTGTGTGTTATTGGTGTATTGTGTGTTATTGGTGTATTGTGTGTTATTGGTGTATTGTGTATTATTGATTGTGTGTTAGTGTGTGTATTATTGGTGTATTGTGTATTATTGGTGTATAGTGTGTGTTATTGGTGTATTGTGTGTTATTATTATTGGTGTATTGTGTGTTATTGTGTATTGTGTGTATATTGGTGTAGTGTGTGTGTTATTGGTGTATTGTGTGTTATTGGTGTATTGTGTGTTATTGGTGTATTGTGTGTTATTGGTGTATTATTGGTGTATGTGTATTATTGGTGTATTGTGTATTATTGGTGTAGTGTGTATTATTGGTGTATTGTGTATTATTGGTGTATTGTGTATTATTGGTGTATTGTGTGTGTTATTGGTGTATTGTGTATTATTGGTGTATTGTGTGTTATTGGTGTATTGTGTGTTATTGGTGTATTGTGTGTTATTGGTGTATTGTGTGTGTTATTGGTGTATTGTGTGTTATTGGTGTATTGTGTATTATTGGTGTATTGTGTATTATTGGTGTATGTGTTATTGGTGTGTGTATTATTGGTGTATTGTGTGTATTATTGGTGTATTGTGTGTATTATTGTGTTAGTGTTATTGGTGTATTGTGTGTTTATTGGTGTATTGTTATTGGTGTATTGTGTATTATTGGTGCTTATTGTGTGTTATTGGTGTATTGTGTATTATTGTATTGTGTATTATTGTGTATTGTGTGTTATTGGTGTATTGTGTTGTGGTGTATTGTGTTTTATTGGTGTATTGTGTATTATTGGTGTATTGTGTGTTATTGGTGTATTGTGTGTGTTATTGGTGTATTGTGTGTTATTGTGTGTTATTGTGTATTGTGTATTGGTGTATTGTGTGTTATTGGTGTATTGTGTATTATTGGTGTATTGTGTATTATTGGTGTATTGTGTGTTATTGGTGTATTGTGTTATTGGTGTAGTGTGTATTATTGGTGTATTGTGTGTTTATTGGTGTATTGTGTATTATTGGTGTATTGTGTATTATTGGTTATTGTGTATTATTGGTGTATTGTGTATTATTGGTGTATTGTGTGTGTTATTGGTGTATTGTGTGTTATTGGTGTATTGTGTATTATTGGTGTATTGTGTATTATTGGTGTATTGTGTGTGTATTATTGGTGTATTGTGTATTGGTGTATTGTGTGTTATTGGTGTATTGTGTGTGTTATTGGTGTATTGTGTATTATTGGTTGTGTGTTATTGGTGTATTGTGTGTTATTGTATTGTGTGTATTATTGGTGTATTGTGTATTATTGGTGTATTGTGTATTATTGTGTATTGTGTGTTTATTGGTGTATTGTGTGTTATTGGTGTATTGTGTATTATTGGTGTATTGTGTGTTATTGGTGTATAGTGTATTATTGGTGTATTGTGTGTTATTATTGTGTGTGTTATTGGTGTATTGTGTATTATTGGTGTATTGTGTATTATTGGTGTATTGTGTATTATTGGTGTATTGTGTGTTATTGGTGTATTGTGTATTATTGGTGTATTGTGTGTATTATTGGTGTATTGTGTGTGGTGTATTGTGTATTATTGGTGTATTATTGGTGTATATGTGTGTTATTGGTGTATTGTGTGTTATTGTATTGTGTGTGTTATTGGTGTATTGTGTGTTATTGGTGTATTGTGTATTATTGGTGTAGTGTGTGTATTATTGGTGTATTGTGTATTATTGGTGTATTGTGTGTTATTGTGTATTATTGGTGTATTGTGTGTTATTGGTGTATAGTGTATTATTGGTGTATTGTGTATTATTGGTGTATTGTGTATTATTGGTGTTGTGTGTTATTGGTGTATTGTGTATTATTGGTGTAGTTGTGTATTATTGGTGTATTGTGTATTATTGGTGTTTGTGTATTATTGGTGTATTGTGTATTATTGGTGTATTGTGTATTATTGGTGTATAGTGTATTATTGTGTATTGTGTGTTATTGGTGTATTGTGTATTATTATTGGTGTATTATTGTGTATTATTGGTGTATTGTGTATTATTGGTGTATTGTGTGTTTATTGGTGTATTGTGTATTATTGGTGTATTGTGTGTATTGGTGTAGTGTGTATTATTGGTGTATTGTGTATTATTGGTGTATGTGTGTATTATTGGTGTATTGTGTATTATTGGTGTATTGTGTATTATTGGTGTATTGTGTGTTATTGGTGTATTGTGTGTTATTGGTGTATTGTGTATTATTGGTGTATTGTGTGTATTATTGTGTATTGTGTGTTATTGGTGTATTGTGTATTATTGGTGTATTGTGTATTGGTGTATTGGTGTGTATTGTGTATTATTGATTGTGTGTGTGTTATTGGTGTATTGTGTGTTATTGGTGTATTGTGTGTATTATTGGTGTATTGTGTGTATTATTGGTGTATTGTGTATTATTGGTGTATTGTGTGTTATTGGTGTATTGTGTATTATTGGTGTATTGTGTATTATTGTGTAGTGTGTATTATTGGTGTATTGTGTGTTATTGGTGTATTGTGTATTATTGGTGTATTGTGTATTATTGGTGTATTGTGTATTATTGTGTATTGTGTGTTATTGGTGTATTGTGTATTATTGGTGTATTGTGTGTTATTGGTGTATTGTGTGTTATTGGTGTATTGTGTATTATTGTGTATTGTGTATTATTGTGTATTGTGTATTATTGGTGTATTGTGTATTATTGGTGTATTGTGTGTTATTGGTGTATTGTGTATTATTGGTGTATTGTGTGTTTATTGGTGTATTGTGTATTATTGGTGTATTGTGTTATTGGTGTATTGTGTATTATTGGTGTATTGTGTATTATTGGTGTATTGTGTATTATTGGTGTATTGTGTATTATTGTTATTGTTGTATTGGTGTATTGTGTGTTATTGGTGTATTGTGTATTATTGGTGTATTGTGTTTATTGGTGTATTGTGTGTTATTGGTGTATTGTGTGTTATTGGTGTATGTGTGTATTATTGGTGTATTGTGTATTATTGGTGTATTGTGTGTTATTGGTGTATTGTGTATTAGTGGTGTATTGTGTATTATTGGTGTATTGTGTGTATTGGTGTATTGTGTGTTATTGGTGTGTATTGTGTGTTATTGGTGTATTGTGTATATTGGTTGTATTGTGTTATTGTGTATTGTGTGTTATTGGTGTATTGTGTGTTATTGGTGTATTGTGTGTTATTGGTGTATTGTGTGTTATTGGTGTATTGTGTGTATTATTGGTGTATTGTGTGTTATTGGTGTATTGTGTGTTATTGGTGTATTGTGTGTTATTGGTGTATAGTGTGTTTATTGGTGTGTGTGTGTTATTGGTGTATTGTGTATTATTGGTGTATTGTGTGTTATTGGTGTAGTGTGTGTTATTGGTGTATTGTGTGTTATTGGTGTATTGTGTGTTATTGGTGTAGTGTGTGTTATTGGTGTATTGTGTGTTATTGGTGTATAGTGTGTGTTATTGGTGTAGTGTGTATTATTGGTGTATTGTGTGTTATTGGTGTATTGTGTGTTATTGGTGTAGTGTGTGTTATTGGTGTATTGTGTGTTATTGGTGTATTGTGTGTTATTGGTGTATTGTGTGTTTATTGGTGTATTGTGTGTTATTGGTGTGGTGTGTTATTGTGTGTGTGTTATTGGTGTATTGTGTGTTATTGGTGTATAGTGTGTTTATTGGTAGTGTGTATTATTGGTGTATTGTGTTATTGGTGTATAGTGTGTGTGTATTGGTGTGTGTGTATTGGTGTATTGTGTGTTATTGTGTATTGTGTGTGTTATTGGTGTGTTGTGTGTTATTGGTGTATTGTGTGTTATTGGTGTATTGTGTGTTATTGGTGTAGTGTGTGTTATTGGTGTATTGTGTGTTATTGGTGTATAGTGTGTGTTATTGGTGTAGTGTGTATTATTGGTGTATTGTGTGTTATTGGTGTATTGTGTGTTATTGGTGTATTGTGTATTATTGGTGTATTGTGTGTTATTGGTGTATTGTGTGTATTATTGGTGTATTGTGTGTTATTGGTGTATTGTGTGTATTATTGGTGTATTGTGTGTATTATTGGTGTGTTGTGTGCTAAATGATGTGTTATTCATGCTAATGTTTTATCTTTGTGTCCATTCTGTGGTCCTCCTCAGACACCTGTTTGCCATAGCAAACGTCTCCTACACCAAAATGATGGATGTCAAACAGAACCAGGTTATTATAATCAGGTGACTACACAACACAGCTGCTTCCTCATGATACGCTCTAGCCCAGCGTTTCCTAAACTTGGTCCTGGGGACCTGCTGTCTGGGACACTCTAGCTATGTTCTGAAAGACCCCCCCCCCTTCTGTCGTGGACACTCTAGCTATGTTCTGAAGGACCCCCCCTGTCTGGGACACTCTAGCTGTGTTCTGAAAGCCCCACCCCCCTTCTGTCGTGGACACTCTAGCTGTGTTCTGAAGGACCCCCGCTGTCTGGGATTCTCTAGCTGTGTTCTGAAAGCCCCCCCCCCCTTCTGTCTGGGATTCTCTAGCTGTGTTCTGAAGGACCCCCTGTCTGGGATTCTCTAGCTGTGTTCTGAAAGCCCCACCCCTTCTGTCGTGGACACTCTAGCTGTGTTCTGAAGGACCCCGCTGTCTGGGATTCTCTAGCTGTGTTCTGAAAGTCCCCCTCCTGTCTGGGATTCTCTAGCTGTGTTCTGAAGGACCCCCTGTCTGGGACACTCTAGCTGTGTTCTGACGGACCCCCTGTCTGGGACACTCTAGCTGTGTTCTGACGACCCCATCTGGGACACTCTAGCTGTGTTCTGACGGACCCCCTGTCTGGGACACTCTAGCTGTGTTCTGACGACCCCCCATCTGGGACACTCTAGCTGTGTTCTGACGACCCCCCCCATCTGGGACACTCTAGCTGTGTTCTGAAGGACCCCCCCCATCTGGGACACTCTAGCTGTGTTCTGACGACCCCATCTGGGACACTCTAGCTGTGTTCTGACGACCCCCCATCTGGGACACTCTAGCTGTGTTCTGACGGCCCCCATCTGGGACACTCTAGCTGTGTTCTGACGGAGACGTCTGTAAGGAAAGACCAGCCATGTCTGGGCCGGTATCATGTCATGTCTCAGAGGAGACGTCTGTAAGAAAGACCAGCCATGTCTGGGACACTCTAGCTGTGTTCTGACGACCCCCTGTCTGGGACACTCTAGCTGTGTTCTGACGACCCCCTGTCTGGGACACTCTAGCTGTGTTCTGACGGACCCCCATCTGGGACACTCTAGCTGTGTTCTGACGGAGACGTCTGTAAGGAAAGACCAGCCATGTCTGGGCGGTATCATATCATGTCTCAGAGGGGAGACGTCTGTAAGGAAAGACCAGCCATGTCTGGGACACTCTAGCTGTGTTCTGACGACCCCCTGTCTGGGACACTCTAGCTGTGTTCTGACGACCCCCCATCTGGGACACTCTAGCTGTGTTCTGACGACCCCCCATCTGGGACACTCTAGCTGTGTTCTGACGACCCCCCATCTGGGACACTCTAGCTGTGTTCTGACGGAGACGTCTGTGTGGAAAGACCAGCCATGTCTGGGACACTCTAGCTGTGTTCTGACGACCCCCTGTCTGGGACACTCTAGCTGTGTTCTGACGACCCCCTCCCCATCTGGGACACTCTAGCTGTGTTCTGACGACCCCCTGTCTGGGACACTCTAGCTGTGTTCTGACGACCCCCCCATCTGGGACACTCTAGCTGTGTTCTGACGGAGACGTCTGTAAGGAAAGACCAGCCATGTCTGGGCCGGTATCATATCATGTCTCAGAGGGAGACGTCTGTAAGGAAAGACCAGCCATGTCTGGGACACTCTAGCTGTGTTCTGACGACCCCCTGTCTGGGACACTCTAGCTGTGTTCTGACGACCCCCCCATCTGGGACACTCTAGCTGTGTTCTGACGACCCCCCATCTGGGACACTCTAGCTGTGTTCTGACGGAGACGTCTGTAAGGAAAGACCAGCCATGTCTGGGACACTCTAGCTGTGTTCTGACCCCCCTGTCTGGGACACTCTAGCTGTGTTCTGAGGAGACGTCTGTAAGGAAAGACCAGCCATGTCTGGGCCGGTATCATATCATGTCTCAGAGGGAGACGTCTGTAAGGAAAGACCAGCCATGTCTGGGACACTCTAGCTGTGTTCTGACGACCCCCTGTCTGGGACACTCTAGCTGTGTTCTGACGACCCCCCATCTGGGACACTCTAGCTGTGTTCTGACGACCCCCCCATCTGGGACACTCTAGCTGTGTTCTGACGGAGACGTCTGTAAGGAAAGACCAGCCATGTCTGGGACACTCTAGCTGTGTTCTGACGACCCCCTGCCTGGGACACTCTAGCTGTGTTCTGACGACCCCCCCATCTGGGACACTCTAGCTGTGTTCTGACGACCCCCCATCTGGGACACTCTAGCTCTGTTCTGACGGAGACATCTGTAAGGAAAGACCAGCCATGTCTGGGCCGGTATCATGTCATGTCTCAGAGGAAGTTGGCCCAGTGAGCACATTCCAGGGTTACGTTTCAGCTCTCCGTCTCTGGTTAACTGAAAACCTCCCCGTTACCGTCACCCTACACCGAGCACACAGGTCCACTCTGGACTGGATCATAATGATGGTGTTTAGTGGTAAGCTGTTGGCAGGGGAGGTAAGGAAAGGCTTGTTGTTTTTTGACCTTCATTTTGACAGGGAAGTCATTCGTAGACCAGGCTATGTTTTCCAGATGAGCCCTGCAGAAACACATCCAACACATACCAAATAAAATGAAACGGACAGGTTTATCTGAACGACCCAGGAGGACCAGAACATCTCAGACAGCTCTGTAACTTGTTCCCCATAAAGGGCCCCAAAACAACTAAAATTAGCTTTACCCAACTCTGTGGAGACCGAAGGGGGCCTCCAGTGTTATCTAAGCTTGAGACCAGGGTTGGTCATTTGGAAGTCTAAATTGAAATAATGATGATAGATACATAGGAAGTTTCTGCCTGAATGATTTGTAAATAAACACAAGAGAATGCTGCTCTTTCCTTACATACAAAGAGGCCCAACCCACTTTTTAATACAAAACACAATGGTGAGTTCTAGAGCCATCACCAGTAATAAACCTAAAGGAACAATGGTGAGTTCTAGAACCATCACCAGTAAAAAATAAACCTAAAGGAACAATGGTGAGTTCTAGAACCATCACCAGTAATAAACCTAAAGGAACAATGGTGAGTTCTAGAACCATCACCAGTAATAAACCTAAAGGAACAATGGTGAGTTCTAGAATCATCACCAGTAATAAACCTAAAGGAACAATGGTGAGTTCTAGAACCATCACCAGTAATAAACCTAAAGGAACAATGGTGAGTTCTAGAGCCATCACCAGTAATAAACCTCAGGGAACAATGGTGAGTTCTAGAACCATCACACCAGTAATAAACCTAAAGGAACCGCCATCACCAGTAATAAACCTCATGGCCCAATGGTGAGTTCTAGAACCATCACCGGTAATAAACCTAAGGGAACAATGGTGAGTTTTAGAACCATCACCGGTAATAAACCTCAGGGCCCAATGGTGAGTTCTAGAACCATCACCCGCAATAAACCTAAGGGCACAGTGGAAAACAGCATCTAGGGGTTTAAGTATAGTTAGTTTGTACTTAGCACTAACTTCAGATCCAGTAGTGACCTGTGTGTTGGTGCTGTTTTAGTGTTTATATTGACATTAAGTTCTGTGTGTGTTTCAGTGGGGAGAGTGGATCAGGGAAGACCGAGGCCACTAAACTGCTGCTGTGTTACCTAGCAGCAATACACCACAAACACAACATTACACAACAGGTAAACACACACTCTCACACACACTTCTGTATCCTAACCTTGTCTTCCTGTGTCTGACTCCCTGTGTCTATCATATTCCATTCTATTACCATACTATCATTCCATACTCTTCCATTCTATTACCATACTATTCTATTACCATACTATCATTCCATTCTATTACCATACTATCATATTCCATTCTATTATCATACTATCATTCCATTCTATTACCATACTATCATATTCCATTCTATTACCATACTATCATTCCATTCTATTACCATACTATCATTCCATTCTATTACCATACTATCATATTCCATTCTATTATCATACTATCATTCCATTCTATTACCATACTATCATATTCCATTCTATTACCATACTATCATTCCATTATATTACCATACTATCATTCCATTCTATTATCATACTATCATTCCATTCTATTACCATACTATCATTCCATTCTATTATCATACTATCATTCCATTCTATTACCATACTATCATTCCATTCTATTACCATACTATCATTCCATTATATTACCATACTATCATTCCATTCTATTACCATACTATCATTCCATTATATTACCGTACTATCATTCCATTCTATTACCATACTATCATTCCATTCCATTCTATTACCATACTATCATTCCATTATATTACCATACTATCATTCCATTCTATTACCATACTATCATTCCATTCTATTTCCATACTATCATTCCATTCTATTACCATACTATCATTCCATTCTATTACCATACTATCATTCCATTATATTACCATAGTATCATTCCATTCTATTACCATACTATCATTCCATTCTATTATTCCATACTATCATATTCCATTCTATTACCTTTGTGACTGTGTCTCTGTTGTGACTGTTCAGACTGTGTCTCTGTTTACTGTTGTGGCTGTTCTGACTGTCTCTGCGCTGTGCTGTTGTGACTGTTCAGACTGTGTCTCTGTTTACTGTTGTGGCTGTTCTGACTGTCTCTGTTTACTGTTGTGACTGTTCTGACTGTGTCTCTGTTTACTGTTGTGGCTGTTCTGACTGTCTCTGTGCTGTTGTGACTGTTCTGACTGTCTCTGTGCTGTGCTGTTGTGACTGTTCAGACTGTGTCTCTGTTTACTGTTGTGGCTGTTCTGACTGTCTCTGTGCTGTGCTGTTGTGACTGTTCTGACTGTCTCTGCGCTGTGCTGTTGTGACTGTTCTGACTGTCTCTGTGCTGTGCTGTTGTGACTGTTCTGACTGTCTCTGTGCTGTGCTGTTGTGACTGTTCTGACTGTGTCTCTGTTTACTGTTGTGACTTCTGACTGTCTCTGCAGAGTGAGCTAGCTGTCTGCATGTTCTACCTGCTGTGTTCTGTAGAGTAGCTAGCTGTCTACATGTTCTACCTGCTGTGTTCTGTAGAGTAGCTACACTGTCTGCATGTTCTACCTGCTGTGTTCTGTGACTAGCTAGCCACACTGTCTGCATGTTCTACCTGCTGTGTTCTGTAGAGTAGCTACACTGTCTGCATGTTCTACCTGCTGTGTTCTGTAGAGTAGCTAGCTACACTATCTCCATGTTCTACCTGCTGTGTTCTGAAGAGTAGCTAGCTGTCTGCATGTTCTACCTTGTGTTCTGTAGAGTAGCTAGCTGTCTGCATGTTCTACCTGCTGTGTTCTGTAGAGTAGCTAGCTGTCTGCATGTTCTACCTGCTGTGTTCTGTAGAGTAGCTACACTGTCTGCATGTTCTACCTGCTGTGTTCTGTAGAGTAGCTTAGCTGTCTGCATGTTCTACCTGCTGTGTTCTGTAGAGTAGCTAGCTGTCTGCATGTTCTACCTGCTGTGTTCTGTAGAGTAGCTAGCTGTCTGCATGTTCTACCTGCTGTGTTCTGTAGAGCAGATAGCTACACTGTCTGCATGTTCTACCTGCTGTGTTCTGTAGAGTAGCTACACTGTCTGCATGTTCTACCTGCTGTGTTCTGTAGAGTAGCTAGCTACACTATCTCCATGTTCTACCTGCTGTGTTCTGAAGAGTAGCTAGCTGTCTGCATGTTCTACCTGTTGTGTTCTGTAGAGTAGCTAGCTACACTGTCTGCATGTTCTACCTGCTGTGTTCTGTAGAGTAGCTAGCTGTCTACATGTTCTACCTGCTGTGTTCTGTAGAGTAGCTAGCTGTCTACATGTTCTACCTGCTGTGTTCTGTAGAGTAGCTAGCTACACTGTCTGCATGTTCTACCTGCTGTGTTCTGTAGAGTAGCTAGCTACACTGTCTGCATGTTCTACCTGCTGTGTTCTGTAGAGTAGCTAGCTGTCTACATGTTCTACCTGCTGTGTTCTGTAGAGTAGCTAGCTGTCTACATGTTCTACCTGTTGTGTTCTGTAGAGTAGCTAGCTGTCTACATGTTCTACCTGCTGTGTTCTGTAGAGTAGCTAGCTACACTGGACTTGTTCTACATGGTATTTTCATTCTGATGTTTTCTCTCTGAATACGTTGCCAGATTCTTGAGGCAGCTCCTCTTCTAGAATCCTTTGGAAACGCCAAAACAGTTCGCAACGACAACTCCAGTCGCTTTGGGAAATAGCGTGGAGATCTATCTGGAGGAGTGAGTATGATCTGGTATATATAGATCTATCTGGAACAGTGAGTATGATCTGGTATATATAGATCTACCTGGAGGAGTGAGTATGATCTGGTATATATTGATCTATCTGGAACAGTGAGTATGATCTGGTATATATAGATCTATCTGGAGGAGTGAGTATGATCTGGTATATATAGATCTATCGGGAACAGTGAGTATGATCTGGTATATATAGATCTATCTGGAACAGTGAGTATGATCTGGTATATATAGATCTATCTGGAGGAGTGAGTATGATCTGGTATATATATATCTATCTGGAGGAGTGAGTATGATCTGGTATATATTGATCTATCTGGAGGAGTGAGTATGATCTGGTATATATAGATCTATCTGGAGGAGTGAGTATGATCTGGTATATATTGATCTATCTGGAGGAGTGAGTATGATCTGGTATATATAGATCTATCTGGAACAGTGAGTATGATCTGGTATATATATATCTACCTGGAGGAGTGAGTATGATCTGGTATATATAGATCTATCTGGAGGAGTGAGTATGATCTGGTATATATAGATCTACCTGGAGGAGTGAGTATGATCTGGTATATATAGATCTATCTGGAGGAGTGAGTATGATCTGGTATATATAGATCTATCTGGAGGAGTGAGTATGATCTGGTATATATAGATCTACCTGGAGGAGTGAGTATGATCTGGTATATATAGATCTATCTGGAACAGTGAGTATGATCTGGTATATATTGATGTATCGAACAGTGAGTATGATCTGGTATATATAGATCTACCTGGAGGTGAGTATGATCTGGGTATATAGATCTATCTGGAGGAGTGATATATAGATCTACCTGGAGGAGTGAGTATGATCTGGATATATAGATCTATCTGGAACAGTGAGTATGATCTGGTATATATAGATCTATCTGGAGGAGTGAGTATGATCTGGTATATATAGATCTATCTGGAGGAGTGAGTATGATCTGGTATATATAGATCTATCTGGAGGAGTGAGTATGATCTGGTATATATAGATCTATCTGGAGGAGTGAGTATGATCTGGTATATATTGATCTATCTGGAACAGTGAGTATGATCTGGTATATATAGATCTACCTGGAGGAGTGAGTATGATCTGGTATATATAGATCTATCTGGAGGAGTGAGTATGATCTGGTATATATAGATCTACCTGGAGGAGTGAGTATGATCTGGTATATATAGATCTATCTGGAGGAGTGAGTATGATCTGGTATATATTGATCTATCTGGAACAGTGAGTATGATCTGGTATATATAGATCTATCTGGAGGAGTGAGTATGATCTGGTATATATAGATCTATCTGGAACAGTGAGTATGATCTGGTATATATTGATCTATCGGGAACAGTGAGTATGATCTGGTATATATAGATCTATCTGGAGGAGTGAGTATGATCTGGTATATATAGACCTATCTGGAGGAGTGAGTATGATCTGGTATATATAGATCTATCTGGAACAGTGAGTATGATCTGGTATATATAGATCTATCGGGAGGAGTGAGTATGATCTGGTATATATAGATCTATCTGGAGGAGTGAGTATGATCTGGTATATATAGATCTATCTGGAGGAGTGAGTATGATCTGGTATATATAGATCTACCTGGAGGAGTGAGTATGATCTGGTATATATTGATCTATCTGGAACAGTGAGTATGATCAATAACTCTATCCTCTGGTCTATAACCTCTATCCTCTATCTATAACCTCTATCCTCTATCTATAACCTCTATCCTCTGGTCTATAACCTCTATCTACAACATCTATCTATAACCTCTATCCTCTGGTCTATAACCTCTATCTATAACCTCTATACTCTATCTATAACCTCTATCCTCTATCTATAACCTCTATCCTCTGGTCTATAACCTCTATCCTCTGGTCTATAACCTCTATCTATAACCTCTATCTATAACCTCTATACTCTATCTATAACCTCTATCCTCTATCTATAACCTCTATCCTCTGGTCTGTAACCTCTATCTATAACCTCTATACTCTATCTATAACCTCTATACTCTATCTATAACCTCTATCCTCTGGTCTATAACCTCTATCCTCTATCTATATACTCTATCTATAACCTCTATCTATAACCTCTATACTCTATCTATAACCTCTATCCTCTATCTATAACCTCTATCCTCTGGTCTGTAACCTCTATCTATAACCTCTATACTCTATCTATAACCTCTATACTCTATCTATAACCTCTATCCTCTATCTATAACCTCTATCTACAACCTCTATCTATAACCTCTATACTCTATCTATAACCTCTATCCTCTGGTCTATAAACTCTATCCTCTGGTCTATAACCTCTATCTATAACCTCTATCCCCTGGCCTATAACCTCTATCTATAACCTCTATCCTCATGTCTATAACCTCTATCCTCTGGTCTATATCCTCTATCTATTACCTCTATCCTCTGGTCTATAACCTCTATCCTCTATCTATAACCTCTATCCTCTGGTCTATAACCTCTATCCTCTGGTCTATAACCTCTATCTATAACTTCTATCCTCTATCTATAATCTCTATCCTCTGATCTATAACCTCTATCCTCTGGTCTATAACCTCTATCTATAACCTCTATTCTCTATCTATAACCTCTATCATCTATCTATAACCTCTATCTACAACCTATATCTATAACCTCTATCCTCTATCTATAACCTATATCCTCTATCTATAATCTCTATCTACAACCTCTATCTATAACCTCTATCTTCTATCTATAACCTCTATCTACAACCTCTATCTATAACCTCTATCTATAACCTCTATCCTCTATCTATAACCTCTATCCTCTATCTATAACCTCTATCTACAACCTCTATCTATAACCTCTATCCTCTATCTATAACCTCTATCTTCTATCTATAACCTCTATCTATAACCTCTATCTATAACCTCTATCTATAACCTCTATTCTCTATCTATAACCTCTATCTATAACCTCTATCCTCTATCTATAACCTCTATCTATAACCTCTATCCTCTATCTATAACCTCTATCCTCTATCTATAACCTCTATCTTCTGGTCTATAACCTCTATCTACAACCTCTATCTATAACCTCTATCCTCTATCTATAACCTCTATCTATAACCTCTATCTATAACCTCTATCCTCTATCTATAACCTCTATCCTCTATCTATAACCTCTATCCTCTATCTATAACCTTTGTCCTCTATCTATAACCTCTATCCTCTGGTCTATAACCTCTATCTACAACGTCTATCTATAACCTCTATCCTCTGGTCTATAACCTCTATCCTCTGGTCTATAACCTCTATCTATAACCTCTATCCTCTATCTATAACCTCTATCCTCTGCTCTATAACCTCTATCCTCTGGTCTATAACCTCTAACTATAACCTCTATCCTCTATCTATAACCTCTATCCTCTGATCTATAACCTCCATCCTCTGGTCTATAACCTCTATCTATAACCTCTATTCTCTATCTATAACCTCTATCATCTATCTATAACCTCTATCTACAACCTATATCTATAACCTCTATCCTCTATCTATAACCTCTATCCTCTATCTATAACCTCTATCTACAACCTCTATCTATAACCTATATCCTCTATGTATAATCTCTATCTACAACCTCTATCTATAACCTCTATCTTCTATCTATAACCTCTATCTATAACCTCTATCTATAAACTCTATCTATAACCTCTATCCTCTATCTATAACCTCTATCTATAACCTCTATCCTCTATCTATAACCTCTATCCTCTATCTATAACTTCTATCTTCTGGTCTATAACCTCTATCTACAACCTCTATCTATAACCTCTATCCTCTATCTATAACATCTATCTTCTATCTATAACCTCTATCTACAACCTCTATCTATAACCTCTATCTATAACCTCTATCTATAACCTCTATCCTCTATCTATAACCTATATCCTCTATCTATAACCTCTATCTATAACCTCTATCCTCTATCTATAACCTCTATCCTCTATCTATAACCTTTGTCCTCTATATATAACCTCTATCCCCTGGCCTATAACCTCTATCTATAACCTCTATCCTCATGTCTATAACCTCTATCCTCTGGTCTATATCCTCTATCTATTACCTCTATCCTCTGGTCTATAACCTCTATCCTCTATCTATAACCTCTATCCTCTGGTCTATAACCTCTATCCTCTGGTCTATAACCTCTATCCTCTGGTCTATAACCTCTATCTATAACTTCTATCCTCTATCTATAATCTCTATCCTCTGATCTATAACCTCTATCCTCTGGTCTATAACCTCTATCTATAACCTCTATTCTCTATCTATAACCTCTATCATCTATCTATAACCTCTATCTACAACCTATATCTATAACCTCTATCCTCTATCTATAACCTCTATCCTCTATCTATAACCTCTATCTACAACCTCTATCTATAACCTCTATCCTCTATCTATAACCTCTATCTATAACCTCTATCTATAACCTCTATCTATAACCTCTATTCTCTATCTATAACCTCTATCTATAACCTCTATCCTCTATCTATAACCTCTATCTATAACCTCTATCTATAACCTCTATCCTCTATCTATAACCTCTATCTTCTGGTCTATAACCTCTATCTACAACCTCTATCTATAACCTCTATCCTCTATCTATAACCTCTATCTATAACCTCTATCTATAACCTCTATCCTCTATCTATAACCTCTATCCTCTATCTATAACCTCTATCCTCTATCTATAACCTTTATCCTCTATCTATAACCTCTATCCTCTATCTATAACCTCTATCTTCTGGTCTATAACCTCTATCTACAACCTCTATCTATAACCTCTATCTATAACCTCTATCCTCTATCTATAACCTCTATCCTCTATCTATAACCTTTGTCCTCTATCTATAACCTCTATCCTCTGGTCTATAACCTCTATCTACAACGTCTATCTATAACCTCTATCCTCTGGTCTATAACCTCTATCCTCTGGTCTATAACCTCTATCTATAACCTCTATCCTCTATCTATAACCTCTATCCTCTGATCTATAACCTCTATCCTCTGGTCTATAACCTCTAACTATAACCTCTATCCTCTATCTATAACCTCCATCCTCTGGTCTATAACCTCTATCTATAACCTCTATTCTCTATCTACAACCTATATCTATAACCTCTATCCTCTATCTATAACCTCTATCCTCTATCTATAACCTCTATCTTCTGGTCTATAACCTATATCTACAACCTCTATCTATATCCTCTATCCTCTATCTATAACATCTATCTTCTATCTATAACCTCTATCTACAACCTCTATCTATAACCTCTATCTATAACCTCTATCTATAACCTCTATCCTCTATCTATAACCTCTATCTATAACCTCTATCCTCTATCTATAACCTCTATCTATAACCTCTATCCTCTATCTATAACCTCTATCTTCTGGTCTATAACCTCTATCTACAACCTCTATCTATAACCTCTATCCTCTATCTATAACCTCTATCTATAACCTCTATCTATAACCTCTATCCTCTATCTATAACCTCTATCTATAACCTCAATCCTCTATCTATAACCTTTGTTCTCTATCTATAACCTCTATCCTCTGGTCTATAACCTCTATCTACAACCTCTATCTATAACCTCTATCCTCTGGTCTATAACCTCTATCCTCTGGTCTATAACCTCTATCTATAACCTCTATCCTCTATCTATAACCTCTATCATCTATCTATAACCTCTATCTACAACCTATATCTATAACCTCTATCCTCTATCTATAACCTCTATCTACAACCTCTATCTATAACCTATATCCTCTATCTATAATCTCTATCTACAACCTCTATCTATAACCTCTATCTATAACCTCTATCTACAACCTCTATCTATAACCTCTATCCTCTATCTATAACCTCTATCTTCTATCTATAACATCTATCTTATATCTATAACCTCTATCTATAACAATCCTCTATCTATAACCTCTATCCTCTATCTATAACCTCAATCCTCTATCTATAACCTCTATCTTCTGGTCTATAACCTCTATCTATACCTCTATCTATAACCTCTATCTATAACCTCTATCTATACCTCTATCCTCTATCTATAACCTCTATCCTCTATCTATAACCTCTATCCTCTGGTCTATAACCTCTATCTACAACCTCTATCTATAACCTCTATCCTCTGGTCTATAACCTCTATCCTCTGGTCTATAACCTCTATCTATAACCTCTATCCTCTATCTATAACCTCTATCTATAACCTCTATCCTCTATCTATAACCTCTATCCTCTATCTATAACCTCTATCTTCTGGTCTATAACCTCTATCCTCTGGTCTATATCCTCTATCTATTACCTCTATCTTCTGGTCTATAACATCTATCCTCTATCTATAACCTCTATCCTCTGGTCTATAACCTCTATCCTCTGGTCTATAACCTCTATCCTCTGGTCTATAACCTCTATCTATAACCTCTATCCTCTATCTATAACCTCTATCCTCTGGTCTATAACCTCTATCTATAACCTCTATTCTCTATCTATAACCTCTATCATCTATCTATAACCTCTATCTACAACCTCTATCTATAACCTCTATCTTCTATCTATAACCTCTATCTACAACCTCTATCTATAACCTCTATCTTCTATCTATAACCTCTATCTACAACCTCTATCTATAACCTCTATCTATAACCTCTATCTATAACCTCTATCCTCTATTTATAACCTCTATCTATAACCTCTATCCTCTATCTATAACCTCTATCCTCTATCTATAACCTCTATCTACAACCTCTATCTATAACCTCTATCTTCTATTTATAACCTCTATCTACAACCTCTATCTACAACCTCTAGCCTCTATCTATAACCTCTATCTATAACCTCTATCTATAACCTCTATCCTCTATCTATAACCTCTATCTATAACCTCTATCCTCTATCTATAACCCTATCTATAACCTCTATCCTCTATCTATAACCTCTATCCTCTATCTATAACCTCTATCCTCTGGTCTATAACCTCTATCTACAACCTCTAACTATAACCTCTATCCTCTATCTATAACCTCTATCCTCTGATCTATAACCTCTATCCTCTGGTCTATAACCTCTATCTATAACCTCTATTCTCTATCTATAACCTCTATCATCTATCTATAACCTCTATCTACAACCTATATCTATAACCTCTATCCTCTATCTATAACCTCTATCTACAACCTCTATCTATAACCTATATCCTCTATCTATAATCTCTATCTACAACCTCTATCTATAACCTCTATCTTCTATCTATAACCTCTATCTATAACCTCTATCTATAACCTCTATCTATAACCTCTATCCTCTATCTATAACCTCTATCCTTTATCTATAACCTCTATCTACAACCTCTATCTATAACCTCTATCCTCTATCTATAACCTCTATCTTCTATCTATAACCTCTATCTACAACCTCTATCTATAACCTCTATCTATAACCTCTATCTATAACCTCTATCCTCTATCTATAACCTCTATCCTCTATCTATAACCTCTATCTTCTGGTCTATAACCTCTATCTACAACCTCTATCTATAACCTCTATCTATCTAACCTCTATCTATAACCTCTATCCTCTATCTATAACCTTTAACCTCTATCTATAACCTCTATCCTCTGGTCTATAACCTCTATCTACAACGTCTATCTATAACCTCTATCCTCTGGTCTATAACCTCTATCCTCTGGTCTATAACCTCTATCTATAACCTCTATCCTCTATCTATAACCTCTATCCTCTGATCTATAACCTCTATCCTCTATAACCTCTATCTATAACCTCTATCCTCTATCTATAACCTCCATCCTCTGGTCTATAACCTCTATCTATAACCTCTATTCTCTATCTATAACCTCTATCCTCTATCTATAACCTCTATCCTCTATCTATAACCTCTATCTACAACCTCTATCTATAACCTATATCCTCTATGTATAATCTCTATCTACAACCTCTATCTATAACCTCTATCTTCTATCTATAACCTCTATCTATAACCTCTATCTATAAACTCTATCTATAACCTCTATCCTCTATCTATAACCTCTATCCTCTATCTATAACCTCTATCTTCTGGTCTATAACCTATATCTACAACCTCTATCTATATCCTCTATCCTCTATCTATAACATCTATCTTCTATCTATAACCTCTATCTACAACCTCTATCTATAACCTCTATCTATAACCTCTATCTATAACCTCTATCCTCTATCTATAACCTCTATCTATAACCTCTATCCTCTATCTATAACCTCTATCTATAACCTCTATCTATAACCTCTATCCTCTATCTATAACCTCTATCTTCTGGTCTATAACCTCTATCTACAACCTCTATCTATAACCTCTATCCTCTATCTATAACCTCTACCTATAACCTCTATCTATAACCTCTATCCTCTATCTATAACCTCTATCTATAACCTCATCCTCTATCTATAACCTCTCTATCTATAACCTCTATCCTCTGGTCTATAACCTCTATCTACAACCTCTATCTATAACCTCTATCCTCTGGTCTATAACCTCTATCCTCTGGTCTATAACCTCTATCTATAACCTCTATCCTCTATCTATAACCTCTATCATCTATCTATAACCTCTATCTACAACCTATATCTATAACCTCTATCCTCTATCTACAACCTCTATCTATAACCTATATCCTCTATCTATAATCTCTATCTATAACCTCTATCTATAACCTCTATCTACAACCTCTATCTATAACCTCTATCTATAACCTCTATCTATAACCTCTATCCTCTATCTATAACCTCTATCTATAACCTCTATCCTCTATCTATAACCTCAATCCTCTATCTATAACCTCTATCTTCTGGTCTATAACCTCTATCTACAACCTCTATCTATAACCTCTATAACCTCTATCTATAACCTCTATCTATAACCTCTATCCTCTATCTATAACCTCTATCCTCTATCTATAACCTCTATCCTCTGGTCTATAACCTCTATCTACAACCTCTATCTATAACCTCTATCCTCTGGTCTATAACCTCTATCCTCTGGTCTATAACCTCTATCTATAACCTCTATCCTCTATCTATAACCTCTATCTATAACCTCTATCCTCTAACCTCTATCTATAACCTCTATCCTCTATCTATAACCTCTAACCTCTATCTATAACCTCTATCCTCTATCTATAACCTCTATCCTCTATCTATAACCTCTATCTCTATATACCTCTATCTTCTGGTCTATAACCTCTATCTACAACCTCTATCTATAACCTCTATCTATAACCTCTATCCTCTATCTATAACCTCTATCTATAACCTCTATCTATAACCTCTATCCTCTTGTCTATAACCTCTATCTATAACCTCTAACTATAACCTCTATCCTCTATCTATAACCTCTATCCTCTGATCTATAACCTCTATCCTCTGGTCTATAACCTCTATCTATAACCTCTATTCTCTATCTATAACCTCTATCATCTATCTATAACCTCTATCTACAACCTATATCTATAACCTCTATCCTCTATCTATAACCTCTATCTACAACCTCTATCTATAACCTATATCCTCTATCTATAATCTCTATCTACAACCTCTATCTATAACCTCTATCTTCTATCTATAACCTCTATCTATAACCTCTATCTATAACCTCTATCCTCTATCTATAACCTCTATCCTTTATCTATAACCTCTATCTACAACCTCTATCTATAACCTCTATCCTCTATCTATAACCTCTATCTTCTATCTATAACCTCTATCTACAACCTCTATCTATAACCTCTATCTATAACCTCTATCTATAACCTCTATCCTCTATCTATAACCTCTATCCTCTATCTATAACCTCTATCTTCTGGTCTATAACCTCTATCTACAACCTCTATCTATAACCTCTATCCTCTATCTATAACCTCTATCTATAACCTCTATCCTCTATCTATAACCTTTGTCCTCTATCTATAACCTCTATCCTCTGGTCTATAACCTCTATCTACAACGTCTATCTATAACCTCTATCCTCTGGTCTATAACCTCTATCCTCTGGTCTATAACCTCTATCTATAACCTCTATCCTCTATCTATAACCTCTATCCTCTGATCTATAACCTCTATCCTCTGGTCTATAACCTCTAACTATAACCTCTATCCTCTATCTATAACCTCCATCCTCTGGTCTATAACCTCTATCTATAACCTCTATTCTCTATCTACAACCTATATCTATAACCTCTATCCTCTATCTATAACCTCTATCCTCTATCTATAACCTCTATCTACAACCTCTATCTATAACCTATATCCTCTATGTATAATCTCTATCTACAACCTCTATCTATAACCTCTATCTTCTATCTATAACCTCTATCTATAACCTCTATCTATAAACTCTATCTATAACCTCTATCCTCTATCTATAACCTCTATCCTCTATCTATAACCTCTATCTTCTGGTCTATAACCTATATCTACAACCTCTATCTATATCCTCTATCCTCTATCTATAACATCTATCTTCTATCTATAACCTCTATCTACAACCTCTATCTATAACCTCTATCTATAACCTCTATCTATAACCTCTATCCTCTATCTATAACCTCTATCTATAACCTCTATCCTCTATCTATAACCTCTATCCTCTATCTATAACCTCTATCTTCTGGTCTATAACCTCTATCTACAACCTCTATCTATAACCTCTATCTTCTATCTATAACCTCTATCTATAACCTCTATCTATAACCTCTATCTATAACCTCAATCCTCTATCTATAACCTTTATTCTCTATCTATAACCTCTATCTATAACCTCTATCTACAACCTCTATCTATAACCTCTATCCTCTGGTCTATAACCTCTATCCTCTATCTATAACCTCTATCTATAACCTCTATCCTCTATCTATAACCTCTATCATCTATCTATAACCTCTATCTACAACCTATATCTATAACCTCTATCCTCTATCTACAACCTCTATCTATAACCTCTCTATCTATAATCTCTATCTATAACCTATCTATAACCTCTATCTATAACCTCTATCTACAACCTCTATCTATAACCTCTATCCTCTATCTATAACCTCTATCTTCTATCTATAACCTCTATCTACAACCTCTATCTATAACCTCTATCTATAACCTCTATCTATAACCTCTATCCTCTATCTATAACCTCTATCTATAACCTCTATCCTCTATCTATAACCTCAATCCTCTATCTATAACCTCTATCTTCTGGTCTATAACCTCTATCTACAACCTCTATCTATAACCTCTATAACCTCTATCTATAACCTCTATCTATAACCTCTATCCTCTATCTATAACCTCTATCCTCTATCTATAACCTCTATCCTCTGGTCTATAACCTCTATCTACAACCTCTATCTATAACCTCTATCCTCTGGTCTATAACCTCTATCCTCTGGTCTATAACCTCTATCTATAACCTCTATCCTCTATCTATAACCTCTATCTATAACCTCTATCCTCTATCTATAACCTCTATCTATAACCTCTATCTATAACCTCTATCCTCTATCTATAACCTCTATCCTCTATCTATAACCTCTATCCTCTATCTATAACCTCTATCCTCTATCTATAACCTCTATCTTCTGGTCTATAACCTCTATCTACAACCTCTATCTATAACCTCTATCTATAACCTCTATCCTCTATCTATAACCTCTATCCTCTATCTATAACCTTTGTCCTCTATCTATAACCTCTATCCTCTGGTCTATAACCTCTATCTACAACGTCTATCTATAACCTCTATCCTCTGGTCTATAACCTCTATCCTCTGGTCTATAACCTCTATCTATAACCTCTATCCTCTATCTATAACCTCTATCCTCTGATCTATAACCTCTATCCTCTGGTCTATAACCTCTAACTATAACCTCTATCCTCTATCTATAACCTCTATCCTCTGGTCTATAACCTCTATCTATAACCTCTATTCTCTATCTACAACCTATATCTATAACCTCTATCCTCTATCTATAACCTCTATCCTCTATCTATAACCTCTATCTACAACCTCTATCTATAACCTATATCCTCTATGTATAATCTCTATCTACAACCTCTATCTATAACCTCTATCTTCTATCTATAACCTCTATCTATAACCTCTATCTATAAACTCTATCTATAACCTCTATCCTCTATCTATAACCTCTATCCTATCTATACCTCTATCTTCTGGTCTATAACCTCTATCTACAACCTCTATCTATATCCTCTATCCTCTATCTATAACATCTATCTTCTATCTATAACCTCTATCTACAACCTCTATCTATAACCTCTATCTATAACCTCTATCCTCTATCTATAACCTCTATCTATAACCTCTATCCTCTATCTATAACCTCTATCTATAACATATATCCTCTATGTATAATCTCTATCTACAACCTCTATCTATAACCTCTATCTTCTATCTATAACCTCTATCTATAACCTCTATCTATAAACTCTATCTATAACCTCTATCCTCTATCTATAACCTCTATCCTCTATCTATAACCTCTATCTTCTGGTCTATAACCTATATCTACAACCTCTATCTATATCCTCTATCCTCTATCTATAACATCTATCTTCTATCTATAACCTCTATCTATAACCTCTATCTATAACCTCTATCTATAACCTCTATCTATAACCTCTATCCTCTATCTATAACCTCTATCCTCTATCTATAACCTCTATCTATAACCTCTATCCTCTATCTATAACCTCTATCCTCTATCTATAACCTCTATCTTCTGGTCTATAACCTCTATCTACAACCTCTATCTATAACCTCTATCCTCTATCTATAACCTCTATCTATAACCTCTATCTATAACCTCTATCCTCTATCTATAACCTCTATCTATAACCTCAATCCTCTATCTATAACCTTTGTTCTCTATCTATAACCTCTATCCTCTGGTCTATAACCTCTATCTACAACCTCTATCTATAACCTCTATCCTCTGGTCTATAACCTCTATCCTCTGGTCTATAACCTCTATCTATAACCTCTATCCTCTATCTATAACCTCTATCATCTATCTATAACCTCTATCTACAACCTATATCTATAACTCTATCTATAACCTCTATCTACAACCTCTATCTATAACCTCTATCCTCTATCTATAATCTCTATCTACAACCTCTATCTATAACCTCTATCTATAACCTCTATCTATCCTCTATCTATAACCTCTATCCTCTATCTATAACCTCTATCTTCTATCTATAACCTCTATCTATAACCTCTATCTATAACCTCTATCTATAACCTCTATCCTCTATCTATAACCTCTATCTATAACCTCTATCCTCTATCTATAACCTCAATCCTCTATCTATAACCTCTATCTTCTGGTCTATAACCTCTATCTACAACCTCTATCTATAACCTCTATAACCTCTATCTATAACCTCTATCTATAACCTCTATCCTCTATCTATAACCTCTATCCTCTATCTATAACCTCTATCCTCTGGTCTATAACCTCTATCTACAACCTCTATCTATAACCTCTATCCTCTGGTCTATAACCTCTATCCTCTGGTCTATAACCTCTATCTATAACCTCTATCCTCTATCTATAACCTCTATCTATAACCTCTATCCTCTATCTATAACCTCTATCCTCTATCTATAACCTCTATCTTCTGGTCTATAACCTCTATCCTCTGGTCTATATCCTCTATCTATTACCTCTATCTTCTGGTCTATAACATCTATCCTCTATCTATAACCTCTATCCTCTGGTCTATAACCTCTATCCTCTGGTCTATAACCTCTATCCTCTGGTCTATAACCTCTATCTATAACCTCTATCCTCTATCTATAACCTCTATCCTCTGGTCTATAACCTCTATCTATAACCTCTATTCTCTATCTATAACCTCTATCATCTATCTATAACCTCTATCTACAACCTATATCTATATCCTCTATCTATATAACCTCTATCTACAACCTCTATCTATAACCTCTATCTATAACCTCTATCTATAACCTCTATCCTCTATTTATAACCTCTATCTATAACCTCTATCCTCTATCTATAACCTCTATCCTCTATCTATAATCTCTATCTACAACCTCTATCTATAACCTCTATCTTCTATCTATAACCTCTATCTACAACCTCTATCTATAACCTCTATCTTCTATCTATAACCTCTATCTACAACCTCTATCTATAACCTCTATCCTCTATCTATAACCTCTATCTCTATCTATAACCTCTATCTATAACCTCTATCTCTATCTATAACCTCTATCCTCTATCTATAACCTCTATCTACAACCTCTATCTATAACCTCTATCTTCTATCTATAACCTCTATCTACTCTATCTATAACCTCTATCCTCTATCTATAACCTCTATCTATAACCTCTATCTATAACCTCTATCCTCTATCTATAACCTCTATCCTCTATCTATAACCTCTATCTATAACCTCTATCTATCTATCTATACCTCTATCCTCTATCTATACCTCTATCCTCTGGTCTATAACCTCTATCTACAACCTCTAACTATAACCTCTATCCTCTATCTATAACCTCTATCCTCTGATCTATAACCTCTATCCTCTGGTCTATAACCTCTATCTATAACCTCTATTCTCTATCTATAACCTCTATCTTCTATCTATAACCTCTATCTACAACCTCTATCTATAACCTCTATCTATAACCTCTATCTATAACCTCTATCCTCTATCTATAACCTCTATCCTCTATCTATAACCTCTATCTATAACCTCTATCCTCTATCTATAACCTCTATCCTCTATCTATAACCTCTATCTTCTGGTCTATAACCTCTATCTACAACCTCTATCTATAACCTCTATCCTCTATCTATAACCTCTATCTATAACCTCTATCTATAACCTCTATCTACAACCTCTATCTATAACCTCAATCCTCTATCTATAACCTCTATCTATAACCTCTATCCTCTATCTATAACCTCTATCTATAACCTCTATCTATAACCTCTATCCTCTATCTATAACCTCTATCCTCTGGTCTATAACCTCTATCTATAACCTCTATCTCTATCTATAACCTCTATCATCTATCTATAACCTCTATCTATAACCTCTATCCTCTATCTATAACCTCTATCTATAACCTCTATCTATAACCTATATCCTCTATCTATAATCTCTATCTATAACCTCTATCTATAACCTCTATCTATAACCTCTATCTACAGCCTCTATCTATAACCTCTATCCTCTATCTATAACCTCTATCTTCTATCTATAACCTCTATCTATAACCTCTATCTATAACCTCTATCTATAACCTCTATCTATCCTCTATCTATAACCTCTATCCTCTATCTATAAACTCTATCTATAACCTCTATCCTCTATCTATAACCTCTATCCTCTATCTATAACCTCTATCTTCTGGTCTATAACCTCTATCTACAACCTCTATCTATAACCTCTATCCTCTATCTATAACCTCTATCTATAACCTCTATCCTCTATCTATAACCTCTATCCTCTATCTATAACCTCTATCTACAACCTCTATCTATAACCTCTATCCTACTAACCTCTATCTATAACCTCTATCTATAACCTCTATCCTCTATCTATAACCTCTATCTATAACCTCTATCCTCTATCTATAACCTCTATCTCTATCTAAACCTCTATCTTCTGGTCTATAACCTCTATCTACTCTGGTCTATATCCTCTATCTATAACCTCTATCTTCTGGTCTATAACATCTATCCTCTATCTATAACCTCTATCCTCTATCTATAACCTCTATCCTCTGGTCTATAACCTCTATCCTCTGGTCTATAACCTCTATCTATAACCTCTATCCTCTATCTATAACCTCTATCCTCTGGTCTATAACCTCTATCTATAACCTCTATTCTCTATCTATAACCTCTATCATCTATCTATAACCTCTATCTACAACCTATATCTATATCCTCTATCTTCTATCTATAACCTCTATCTACAACCTCTATCTATAACCTCTATCTATAACCTCTATCTATAACCTCTATCCTCTATCTATAACCTCTATCTATAACCTCTATCCTCTATCTATAACCTCTATCCTCTATCTATAACCTCTATCCTCTATCTATAACCTCTATCTTCTATCTATAACCTCTATCTATAACCTCTATCTATAACCTCTATCTTCTATCTATAACCTCTATCTACAACCTCTATCTATAACCTCTATCTATAACCTCTATCTATAACCTCTATCTCTATCTATAACCTCTATCTATAACCTCTATCCTCTATCTATAACCTCTATCCTCTATCTATAACCTCTATCTACAACCTCTATCTATAACCTCTATCTTCTATCTATAACCTCTATCTATAACCTCTATCTATAACCTCTATCCTCTATCTATAACCTCTATCTATAACCTCTATCTATAACCTCTATCTCTATCTATAACCTATCTATAACCTCTATCCTCTATCTATAACCTCTATCCTCTATCTATAACCTCTATCTTCTATCTATAACCTATATCTACAACCTCTATCTATATCCTCTATCCTCTATCTATAACATCTATCTTCTATCTATAACCTCTATCTATAACCTCTATCTATAACCTCTATCTATAACCTCTATCTATAACCTCTATCCTCTATCTATAACCTCTATCCTCTATCTATAACCTATATCCTCTATCTATAATCTCTATCTACAACCTCTATCTATAACCTCTATCTTCTATCTATAACCTCTATCTATAACCTCTATCTATAACTCTATCTATAACCTCTATCCTCTATCTATACCTCTATCACTCTATCTATAACCTCTATCTTCTGGTCTAAACCTATATCTACAACCTCTATCTATAACCTCTATCCTCTATCTATAACATCTATCTTCTATCTATAACCTCTATCTACAACCTCTATCTATAACCTCTATCTATAACCTCTATCTATAACCTCTATCCTCTATCTATAACCTCTATCTCTAACCTCTCTATAACCTCTATCTATAACCTCTATCCTCTATCTATAACCTCTATCCTCTGATCTATAACCTCTATCTTCTGGTCTATAACCTCTATCTACAACCTCTATCTATAACCTCTATCCTCTATCTATAACCTCTATCCTCTATCTATAACCTCTATCCTCTATCTATAACCTCTATCTATAACCTCAATCCTCTATCTATAACCTTTCTTCTCTATCTATAACCTCTATCCTCTGGTCTATAACCTCTATCTACAACCTCTATCTATAACCTCTATCCTCTGGTCTATAACCTCTATCCTCTGGTCTATAACCTCTATCTATAACCTCTATCCTCTATCTATAACCTCTATCATCTATCTATAACCTCTATCTACAACCTATATCTATAACCTCTATCTATAACCTCTATCCAACCTCTATCTATAACCTCTATCCTCTATCTATAACCTCTATCTACAACCTCTATCTATAACCTCTATCTATAAACCTCTATCTACAACCTCTATCTATAACCTCTATCCTCTATCTATAACCTCTATCTTCTATCTATAACCTCTATCTATAACCTCTATCTATAACCTCTATCTATAACCTCTATCCTTCTATAACCTCTATCTATATAACCTCTATCCTCTATCTATAACCTCAATCTCTATCTATAACCTCTATCTTCTGGTCTATAACCTCTATCTACAACCTCTATCTATAACCTCTATCCTCTATCTATAACCTCTATCTATAACCTCTATCCTCTATCTATAACCTCTATCCTCTATCTATAACCTCTATCCTCTGGTCTATAACCTCTATCTACAACCTCTATCTATAACCTCTATCCTCTGGTCTATAACCTCTATCCTCTGGTCTATAACCTCTATCTATAACCTCTATCCTCTATCTATAACCTCTATCTATAACCTCTATCTCTATCTATAACCCTCTATCTATAACCTCTATCTTCTCTATCTATAACCTCTATCTATGGTCTAACCTCTATCTATAACCTCTATCTATAACCTCTATCCTCTATCTATAACCTCTATCCTCTGGTCTATAACCTCTATCCTCTGGTCTATAACCTCTATCTATAACCTCTATCCTCTATCTATAACCTCTATCCTCTATCTATAACCTCTATCTATAACCTCTATTCTCTATCTATAACCTCTATCATCTATCTATAACCTCTATCTACAACCTATATCTATAACCTCTATCTTCTATCTATAACCTCTATCTACAACCTCTATCTATAACCTCTATCTATAACCTCTATCTATAACCTCTATCCTCTATTTATAACCTCTATCTATAACCTCTATCCTCTATCTATAACCTCTATCCTCTATCTATAACCTCTATCTACAACCTCTATCTATAACCTCTATCTTCTATCTATAACCTCTATCTATAACCTCTATCTATAACCTCTATCTATAACCTCTATCTATAACCTCTATCCTCTATCTATAACCTCTATCTATAACCTCTATCCTCTATCTATAACCTCTATCCTCTATCTATAACCTCTATCTATAACCTCTATCTATAACCTCTGGCCTCTATCTATAACCTCTATCTATAACCTCTATCTATAACCTCTATCCTCTATCTATAACCTCTATCTATAACCTCTATCTATAACCTCTATCCTCTATCTATAACCTCTATCTATAACCTCTATCTATAACCTCTATCCTCTATCTATAACCTCTATCCTCTGGTCTATAACCTCTATCTACAACCTCTATCTATAACCTCTATCCTCTATCTATAACCTCTATCCTCTGATCTATAACCTCTATCCTCTGGTCTATAACCTCTATCTATAACCTCTATTCTCTATCTATAACCTCTATCATCTATCTATAACCTCTATCTACAACCTATATCTATAACCTCTATCCTCTATCTATAACCTCTATCTATAACCTCTATCTATAATCCTCTATCCTCTATCTATAACCTCTATCTATAACCTCTATCCTCTATCTATAACCTCTATCTATAACCTCTATCTATAAACCTCTATCTATAACCTCTATCCTATATCTATAACCTCTATCCTCTATCTATAACCTCTATCTACCCTCTATCTATAACCTCTATCCTCTATCTATAACCTCTATCTTCTATCTATAACCTCTATCTACAACCTCTATCTATAACCTCTATCTATCCTCTATCTATAACCTCTATCTATAACCTCTATCTATAACCTCTATCCTCTATCTATAACCTCTCTATCTATAACCTCTATCTTCTGGTCTATAACCTCTATCTACAACCTCTATCTATAACCTCTATCTCTATCTATAACCTCTATCTATAACCTCTATCCTCTATCTATAACCTCTATCTATAACCTCTATCTATAACCTCTATCCTCTATCTATAACCTCTATCTATAACCTCTATCTATAACCTCTATCCTCTATCTATAACCCTATCTATAACCTCTATCCTCTGGTCTATAACCTCTATCCTCTATCTATAACCTCTATCTATAACCTCTATCCTCTATCTATAACCTCTATCCTCTGGTCTATAACCTCTATCCTCTATCTATAACCTCTATCTATAACCTCTATCTATAACCTCTATCTCTATCTATAACCTCTATCTACTCTGATCTATAACCTCTATCCTCTGGTCTATAACCTCTATCTATAACCTCTATCCTCTATCTATAACCTCTATTCTCTATCTATAACCTCTATCATCTATCTATAACCTCTATCTACAACCTCTATCTATAACCTCTATCCTCTATCTATAACCTCTATCCTCTATCTATAACCTCTATCTATAACCTCTATCTATAACCTCTATCCTCTATCTATAACCTCTATCTTCTATCTATAACCTCTATCTACAACCTCTATCTATAACCTCTATCTATAACCTCTATCTATAACCTCTATCTACTCTATCTATAACCTCTATCTATAACCTCTATCTCTATCTATAACCTCTATCTCTATCTATAACCTCTATCTATAACCTCTATCTATAACCTCTATCATCTATCTATAACCTCTATCCTCTATCTATAACCTCTATCTCTATCTATAACCTCTATCCTCTATCTATAACCTCTATCCTCTGGTCTATAACCTCTATCTATAACCTCTATCTATAACCTCTATAACCTCTATCTATAACCTCTATCCTCTGGTCTATAACCTCTATCTACAACCTATATCTATAACCTCTATCCTCTATCTATAACCTCTATCTACAACCTCTATCTATAACCTCTATCTTCTATCTATAACCTCTATCTACAACTCTATCTATAACCTCTATCTATAACCTCTATCCTCTGATCTATAACCTCTATCCTCTGGTCTATAACCTCTATCTATAACCTCTATTCTCTATCTATAACCTCTATCATCTATCTATAACCTCTATCTACAACCTATATCTATAACCTCTATCCTCTATCTATAACCTATATCCTCTATCTATAATCTCTATCTACAACCTCTATCTATAACCTCTATCTTCTATCTATAACCTCTATCTATAACCTCTATCTATAACCTCTATCTATAACCTCTATCTATAACCTCTATCCTCTATCTATAACCTCTATCCTCTATCTATAACCTCTATCTACAACCTCTATCTATAACCTCTATCCTCTATCTATAACCTCTATCTTCTATCTATAACCTCTATCTACAACCTCTATCTATAACCTCTATCTATAACCTCTATCTATAACCTCTATCCTCTATTTATAACCTCTATCTATAACCTCTATCTATAACCTCTATCCTCTATCTATAACCTCTAGCCTCTATCTATAACCTCTATCTATAACCTCTATCTATAACCTCTATCCTCTATCTATAACCTCTATCTATAACCTCTATCTATAACCTCTATCCTCTATCTATAATCTCTATCTATAACCTCTATCCTCTATCTATAACCTCTATCCTCTATCTATAACCTCTATCCTCTGGTCTATAACCTCTATCCTCTGGTCTATAACCTCTATCTATAACCTCTATCCTCTATCTATAACCTCTATCTATCTATAACCTCTATCCTCTGGTCTATAACCTCTAACTATAACCTCTATCCTCTATCTATAACCTCTATCCTCTGATCTATAACCTCTATCCTCTGGTCTATAACCTCTATCTATAACCTCTATCATCTATCTATAACCTCTATCTACAACCTATATCTATAACCTCTATCCTCTATCTATAACCTCTATCCTCTATCTATAACCTCTAGCTACAACCTCTATCTATAACCTCTATCTATAACCTCCATCCTCTATCTATAACCTCTATCCTTTATCTATAACCTCTATCTACAACCTCTATCTATAACCTCTATCCTCTATCTATAACCTCTATCTTCTATCTATAACCTCTATCTACAACCTCTATTTTTAACCTCTATCTATAACCTCTATCCTCTATCTATAACCTCTATCTATAACCTCTATCTTCTGGTCTATAACCTCTATCTACAACCTCTATCTATAACCTCTATCCTCTATCTATAACATCTATCTATAACCTCTATCTATAACCTCTATCCTCTGGTCTATAACCTCTATCTATAACCTCTATACTCTATCTATAACCTCTATCTACAACCTATATCTATAACCTCTATCCTCTATCTATAACCTCTATCTACAACCTCTATCTATAACCTCTATCTTCTATCTATAACCTCTATCTATCTATAATCTCTATCTATAACCTCTATCTATAACCTCTATCTACAACCTCTATCTATAACCTCTATCTATATACTCTATCTATAACCTCTATCTATAACCTCTATCCTCTATCTATAACCTCTATCCTCTGATCTATAACCTCTATCCTCTGGTCTATAACCTCTATCTATAACCTCTATTCTCTATCTATAACCTCTATCATCTATCTATAACCTCTATCTACAACCTATATCTATAACCTCTATCCTCTATCTATAACCTAATCCTCTATCTATAACTCTATCTACAACCTCTATCTATAACCTCTATCTTCATCTATAACCTCTATCTATAACCTCTATCTCTATCTATAACCTCTATCTATAACCTCTATCTATAACCTCCATCTCTATAACCTCTATCTATAACCTCTATCTATAACCTCTATCCTCTATCTATAACCTCTATCTATAACCTCTATCCTCTATCTATAACCTCTATCCTCTATCTATAACCTCTATCTATAACCTCTATCTATAACCTCTATCCTCTATCTATAACCTCTATCTTCTATCTATAACCTCTTTCTACAACCTCTATTTTTAACCTCTATCTATAACCTCTATCTCTATCTAAACCTATCTATAACCTCTATCTTCTGGTCTATAACCTCTATCTACAACCTCTATCTATAACCTCTATAACCTCTATCTATAACCTCTATCTATAACCTCTATCTATAACCTCTATCTATAACCTCTATCTATAACCTCTATCCTCTATCTATAACCTCTATCTATAACCTCTATCTCTATCTACCTCTATCCTCTATCTATAACCTCTATCTATAACCTCTATCTATAACTCTATCTATAACCTCTATCTATAACCTCTATCTCTATCTATAACCTCTATCCTCTGATCTATAACCTCTATCCTCTGGTCTATAACCTCTATCTATAACCTCTATCTCTATCTATAACCTCTATCATCTATCTATAACCTCTATCTACAACCTCTATCTATAACCTCTATCCTCTATCTATAACCTATATCCTCTATCTATAATCTCTATCTACAACCTCTATCTATAACCTCTATCTTCTATCTATAACCTCTATCTATAACCTCTATCCTCTATCTATAACCTCTATCTATAACCTCTATCCTCTATCTATAACCTCTATCTATAACCTCTATCTATAACCTCTATCTTTAACCTCTATCCTCTATCTATAACCTCTATCTATAACCTCTATCCTCTATCTATAACCCCTATCCTCTATCTATAACCTCTATCCTCTATCTATAACCTCTATCCTCTATCTATAATCTCTATCTACAACCTCTATCTATAACCTCTATCTTCTATCTATAACCTCTATCTATAACCTTTACCCTCTATCAATAACCTCTATCCTTTATCTATAACCTCTATCTACAACCTCTATCCTCTATCTATAACCTCTATCTTCTATCTATAAACTTTATCTATAACCTCTATCCTCTATCTATAACCTCTATCCTCTATCTATAACCTCTATCTTCTGGTCTATAACCTCTATCTACAACCTCTATCTATAACCTCTATCCTCTATCTATAACCTCTATCTATAACCTCTATCCTCTATCTATAACCTCTCTCTGGTCTATAACCTCTGTCTACAACCTCTATCTATAACCTCTATCCTCTGGTCTATAACCTCTATCCTCTGGTCTATAACCTCTATCTATAACCTCTATCCTCTATCTATAACCTCTATCCTCTGATCTATAACCTCTATCCTCTGGTCTATAACCTCTATCTATAACCTCTATCCTCTGATCTATAACCTCTATCCTCTGGTCTATAACCTCTAACTATAACCTCTATCCTCTATCTATAACCTCTATCCTCTGATCTATAACCTCTATCCTCTGGTCTATAACCTCTATCTATAACCTCTATCATCTATCTATAACCTCTATCTACAACCTATATCTATAACCTCTATCCTCTATCTATAACCTCTATCCTCTATCTATAACCTCTATCTACAACCTCTATCTATAACCTATATCCTCTATCTATAATCTCTATCTACAACCTCTATCTATAACCTCTATCTTCTATCTATAACCTCTATCTATAACCTCTATCTATAACCTCTATCTATAACCTCCATCCTCTATCTATAACCTCTATCTTTATCTATAACCTCTATCTACAACCTCTATCTATAACCTCTATCCTCTATCTATAACCTCTATCTTCTATCTATAACCTCTATCTATAACCTCTATCCTCTATCTATAACCTCTATCCTCTATCTATATCTACCTCTATCTTCTGGTCTATAACCTCTATCTACATCCTCTATCTATAACCTCTATCCTCTATCTATAACATCTATCTATAACCTCTATCCTCTATCTATAACCTCTATCCTCTGGTCTATAACCTCTATCTATAACCTCTATCTACAACCTATATCTATAACCTCTATCCTCTATCTATAACCTCTATCTACAACCTCTATCTATAACCTCTATCTTCTATCTATAACCTCTATCTACAATCTCTATCTATAACCTCTATCTATAACCTCTATCTATATCTATAACCTCTATCTATAACTCTATCTATAACCTCTATCTATAACCTCTATCCTCTATCTATAACCTCTATCTATCTATAACCTTTATCTATAACCTCTATCCTCTATCTATAACCTCTATCCTCTATCTATAACCTCTATCTTCTGGTCTATAACCTCTATCTACAACCTCTATCTATAACCTCTATCCTCTATCTATAACCTCTATCTATAACCTCTATCCTCTATCTATAACCTCTCTCTGGTCTATAACCTCTGTCTACAACCTCTATCTATAACCTCTATCCTCTGGTCTATAACCTCTATCCTCTGGTCTATAACCTCTATCTATAACCTCTATCCTCTATCTATAACCTCTATCCTCTGATCTATAACCTCTATCCTCTGGTCTATAACCTCTATCTATAACCTCTATCCTCTGATCTATAACCTCTATCCTCTGGTCTATAACCTCTAACTATAACCTCTATCCTCTATCTATAACCTCTATCCTCTATCTATAACCTCTATCCTCTGGTCTATAACCTCTATCTATAACCTCTATCATCTATCTATAACCTCTATCTACAACCTATATCTATAACCTCTATCCTCTATCTATAACCTCTATCCTCTATCTATAACCTCTATCTACAACCTCTATCTATAACCTATATCCTCTATCTATAACCTCTATCTACAACCTCTATCTATAACCTCTATCTATAATCTCTATCTACAACCTCTATCTATAACCTCTATCTTCTATCTATAACCTCTATCTATAACCTCTATCTATAACCTCTATCTATAACCTCCATCCTCTATCTATAACCTCTATCCTTTATCTATAACCTCTATCTACAACCTCTATCTATAACCTCTATCCTCTATCTATAACCTCTATCTTCTATCTATAACCTCTTTCTACAACCTCTATTTTTAACCTCTATCTATAACCTCTATCCTCTATCTATAAACTATATCTATAACCTCTATCTTCTGGTCTATAACCTCTATCTACAACCTCTATCTATAACCTCTATCCTCTATCTATAACATCTATCTATAACCTCTATCTATAACCTCTATCCTCTATCTATAACCTCTATCCTCTGGTCTATAACCTCTATCTATAACCTCTATCTACAACCTATATCTATAACCTCTATCCTCTATCTATAACCTCTATCTACAACCTCTATCTATAACCTCTATCTTCTATCTATAACCTCTATCTACAATCTCTATCTATAACCTCTATCTACAACCTCTATCTATAACCTCTATCTATATACTCTATCTATAACCTCTATCTATAACCTCTATCCTCTATCTATAACCTCTATCCTCTGATCTATAACCTCTATCCTCTGGTCTATAACCTCTATCTATAACCTCTATTCTCTATCTATAACCTCTATCATCTATCTATAACCTCTATCTACAACCTATATCTATAACCTCTATCCTCTATCTATAACCTATATCCTCTATCTATAATCTCTATCTACAACCTCTATCTATAACCTCTATCTTCTATCTATAACCTCTATCTACAACCTCTATCTATAACCTCTATCTATAACCTATATCTATAACCTCTATCCTCTATTTATAACCTATATCTATAACCTCTAGCCTCTATCTATAACCTCTATCTATAACCTCTATCTTTAACCTCTATCCTCTATCTATAACCTCTATCTATAACCTCTATCCTCTATCTATAATCTCTATCTATAACCCCTATCCCTATCTATAACCTCTATCCTCTATCTATAACCTCTATCCTCTATCTATAACCTCTATCTACAAACCTCTATCTATAACCTCTATCTTCTATCTATAACCTCTACCTCTATCTATAACCTTTATCCTCTATCAATAACCTCTATCCTTTATCTATAACCTCTATCTACAACCTCTATCTATAACCTCTATCCTCTATCTATAACCTCTATCCTCTATCTATAAACTCTATCTATAACCTCTATCCTCTATCTATAACCTCTATCCTCTATCTATAACCTCTATCTTCTGGTCTATAACCTCTATCTACAACCTCTATCTATAACCTCTATCCTCTATCTATAACCTCTATCTATAACCTCTATCTATAACCTCTATCCTCTATCTATAACCTCTATCCTCTATCTATAACCTCTCTCTGGTCTATAACCTCTGTCTACAACCTCTATCTATAACCTCTATCCTCGGGTCTATAACCTCTATCCTCTGGTCTATAACCTCTATCTATAACCTCTATCCTCTATCTATAACCTCTATCCTCTGATCTATAACCTCTATCCTCTGGTCTATAACCTCTATCTATAACCTCTATCCTCTATCTATAACCTCTATCCTCTGATCTATAACTTCTATCCTCTGGTCTATAACCTCTATCTATAACCTCTATTCTATATCTATAACCTCTATCATCTATCTATAACCTCTATCTACAACCTATATCTATAACCTCTATCCTCTATCTATAACCTCTATCTACAACCTCTATCTATAACCTCTATCCTCTATCTATAACCTCTATCTATAACCTCTATCCTCTATCTATAACCTCTATCTATAACCTCTATCCTCTATCTATAACCTCTATCTATAACCTCTATCCTCTATCTATAACCTCTATCTATAACCTCTATCCTCTATCTATAACCTCTATCCTCTGGTCTATAACCTCTATCTACAACCTCTATCTATAACCTCTATCCTCTGGGCTATAACCTCTATCCTCTGGTCTATAACCTCTATCTACAACCTATATCTATAACCTCTATCCTCTATCTATAACCTCTATCTACAACCTCTATCTATAACCTCTATCTTCTATCTATAACCTCTATCTACAATCTCTATCTATAACCTCTATCTATAACCTCTATCTACAACCTCTATCTACAACCTCTATCTATATACTCTATCTATAACCTCTATCTATAACCTCTATCCTCTATCTATAACCTCTATCCTCTGATCTATAACCTCTATCCTCTGGTCTATAACCTCTATCTATAACCTCTATTCTCTATCTATAACCTCTATCATCTATCTATAACCTCTATCTACAACCTATATCTATAACCTCTATCCTCTATCTATAACCTATATCCTCTATCTATAATCTCTATCTACAACCTCTATCTATAACCTATATCTTCTATCTATAACCTCTATCTACAACCTCTATCTATAACCTCTATCTATAACCTCTATATATAACCTCTATCCTCTATCTATAACCTCTATCCTCTATCTATAACCTCTATCTACAACCTCTATCTATAACCTCTATCCTCTATCTATAACCTCTATCTTCTATCTATAACCTCTATCTACAACCTCTATCTATAACCTCTATCTATAACCTCTATCCTCTATTTATAACCTCTATCTATAACCTCTATCTATAACCTCTATCCTCTATCTATAACCTCTAGCCTCTATCTATAACCTCTATCTATAACCTCTATCTATAACCTCTATCCTCTATCTATAACCTCTATCTATAACCTCTATCTATAACCTCTATCTATAACCTCTATCCTCTATCTATAATCTCTATCTATAACCTCTATCCTCTATCTATAACCTCTATCCTCTATCTATAACCTCTATCCTCTGGTCTATAACCTCTATCCTCTGGTCTATAACCTCTATCTATAACCTCTATCCTCTATCTATAACCTCTATCCTCTGATCTATAACCTCTATCCTCTGGTCTATAACCTCTAACTATAACCTCTATCCTCTATCTATAACCTCTATCCTCTGATCTATAACCTCTATCCTCTGGTCTATAACCTCTATCTATAACCTCTATCATCTATCTATAACCTCTATCTACAACCTATATCTATAACCTCTATCCTCTATCTATAACCTCTATCCTCTATCTATAACCTCTATCTATAACCTATATCCTCTATCTATAATCTCTATCTACAACCTCTATCTATAACCTCTATCTTCTATCTATAACCTCTATCTATAACCTCTATCTATAACCTCTATCTATAACCTCCATCCTCTATCTATAACCTCTATCCTTTATCTATAACCTCTATCTACAACCTCTATCTATAACCTCTATCCTCTATCTATAACCTCTATCTTCTATCTATAACCTCTTTCTACAACCTCTATTTTTAACCTCTATCTATAACCTCTATCCTCTATCTATAAACTATATCTATAACCTCTATCTTCTGGTCTATAACCTCTATCTACAACCTCTATCTATAACCTCTATCCTCTATCTATAACATCTATCTATAACCTCTATCTATAACCTCTATCCTCTATCTATAACCTCTATCCTCTGGTCTATAACCTCTATCTATAACCTCTATCTACAACCTCTATCTATAACCTCTATCTTCTATCTATAACCTCTATCTACAATCTCTATCTATAACCTCTATCTATAACCTCTATCTACAACCTCTATCTATAACCTCTATCTATATACTCTATCTATAACCTCTATCTATAACCTCTATCCTCTATCTATAACCTCTATCCTCTGATCTATAACCTCTATCTACAACCTCTATCTATAACCTCTATCTTCTATCTATAACCTCTATCTACAACCTCTATCTATAACCTCTATCTATAACCTATATCTATAACCTCTATCCTCTATTTATAACCTATATCTATAACCTCTAGCCTCTATCTATAACCTCTATCTATAACCTCTATCCTCTATCTATAACCTCTATCTATAACCTCTATCCTCTATCTATAATCTCTATCTATAACCCCTATCCTCTATCTATAACCTCTATCCTCTATCTATAACCTCTATCCTCTATCTATAATCTCTATCTACAACCTCTATCTATAACCTCTATCTTCTATCTATAACCTCTATCTATAACCTTTATCCTCTATCAATAACCTCTATCCTTTATCTATAACCTCTATCTACAACCTCTATCTATAACCTCTATCCTCTATCTATAACCTCTATCTTCTATCTATAACCTCTATCTACAACCTCTATCTATAACCTCTATCCTCTATCTATAACCTCTATCTATAACCTCTATCCTCTATCTATAACCTCTATCCTCTATCTATAACCTCTATCTATAACCTCTATCTATAACCTCTATCCTCTATCTATAACCTCTATCCTCTATCTATAACCTCTCTCTGGTCTATAACCTCTGTCTACAACCTCTATCTATAACCTCTATCCTCTGGTCTATAACCTCTATCCTCTGGTCTATAACCTCTATCTATAACCTCTATCCTCTATCTATAACCTCTATCCTCTGATCTATAACCTCTATCCTCTGGTCTATAACCTCTATCTATAACCTCTATCCTCTATCTATAACCTCTATCCTCTGATCTATAACCTCTATCCTCTGGTCTATAACCTCTATCTATAACCTCTATTCTATATCTATAACCTCTATCATCTATCTATAACCTCTATCTACAACCTATATCTATAACCTCTATCCTCTATCTATAACCTCTATCCTCTATCTATAACCTCTATCCTCTATCTATAACCTCTATCTATAACCTCTATCCTCTATCTATAACCTCTATCTATAACCTCTATCTATAACCTCTATCCTCTATCTATAACCTCTATCCTCTGGTCTATAACCTCTATCTACAACCTCTATCTATAACCTCTATCCTCTGGGCTATAACCTCTATCCTCTGGTCTATAACCTCTATCTACAACCTATATCTATAACCTCTATCCTCTATCTATAACCTCTATCTACAACCTCTATCTATAACCTCTATCTTCTATCTATAACCTCTATCTACAATCTCTATCTATAACCTCTATCTATAACCTCTATCTACAACCTCTATCTATATACTCTATCTATAACCTCTATCTATAACCTCTATCCTCTATCTATAACCTCTATCCTCTGATCTATAACCTCTATCCTCTGGTCTATAACCTCTATCTATAACCTCTATTCTCTATCTATAACCTCTATCATCTATCTATAACCTCTATCTACAACCTATATCTATAACCTCTATCCTCTATCTATAACCTATATCCTCTATCTATAATCTCTATCTACAACCTCTATCTATAACCTCTATCTTCTATCTATAACCTCTATCTACAACCTCTATCTATAACCTCTATCTATAACCTCTATATATAACCTCTATCCTCTATCTATAACCTCTATCCTCTATCTATAACCTCTATCTACAACCTCTATCTATAACCTCTATCCTCTATCTATAACCTCTATCTTCTATCTATAACCTCTATCTACAACCTCTATCTATAACCTCTATCTATAACCTCTATCTATAACCTCTATCCTCTATTTATAACCTCTATCTATAACCTCTATCTATAACCTCTATCCTCTATCTATAACCTCTATCCTCTATCTATAACCTCTATCTATAACCTCTATCTATAACCTCTATCCTCTATCTATAACCTCTATCTATAACCTCTATCTATAACCTCTATCCTCTATCTATAATCTCTATCTATAACCTCTATCCTCTATCTATAACCTCTATCCTCTGATCTATAACCTCTATCCTCTGATCTATAACCTCTATCTCTAACCTCTATAACCTCTAACTATAACCTCTATCCTCTGATCTATAACCTCTATCCTCTGGTCTATAACCTCTATCTATAACCTCTATCATCTATCTATAACCTCTATCTACAACCTATATCTATAACCTCTATCCTCTATCTATAACCTCTATCCTCTATCTATAACCTCTATCTATAACCTATATCCTCTATCTATAATCTCTATCTACAACCTCTATCTATAACCTCTATCTTCTATCTATAACCTCTATCTATAACCTCTATCTATAACCTCCATCCTCTATCTATAACCTCTATCCTTTATCTATAACCTCTATCTACAACCTCTATCTATAACCTCTATCCTCTATCTATAACCTCTATCTTCTATCTATAACCTCTTTCTACAACCTCTATTTTTAACCTCTATCTATAACCTCTATCCTCTATCTATAAACTATATCTATAACCTCTATCTTCTGGTCTATAACCTCTATCTACAACCTCTATCTATAACCTCTATCCTCTATCTATAACATCTATCTATAACCTCTATCTATAACCTCTATCCTCTATCTATAACCTCTATCTATAACCTCTATCTATAACCTCTATCCTCTATCTATAATCTCTATCTATAACCTCTATCCTCTATCTATAACCTCTATCCTCTATCTATAACCTCTATCCTCTGGTCTATAACCTCTATCCTCTGGTCTATAACCTCTATCTATAACCTCTATCCTCTATCTATAACCTCTATCCTCTGATCTATAACCTCTATCCTCTGGTCTATAACCTCTAACTATAACCTCTATCCTCTATCTATAACCTCTATCCTCTGATCTATAACCTCTATCCTCTGGTCTATAACCTCTATCTATAACCTCTATCATCTATCTATAACCTCTATCTACAACCTATATCTATAAACTCTATCCTCTATCTATAACCTCTATTCTCTATCTATAACCTCTATCTATAACCTATATCCTCTATCTATAATCTCTATCTACAACCTCTATCTATAACCTCTATCTTCTATCTATAACCTCTATCTATAAACTCTATCTATAACCTCTATCCTCTATCTATAACCTCTATCCTCTATCTATAACCTCTATCTTCTGGTCTATAACCTCTATCTACAACCTCTATCTATAACCTCTATCCTCTATCTATAACATCTATCTTCTATCTATAACCTCTATCTACAACCTCTATCTATAACCTCTATCTATAACCTCTATCTATAACCTCTATCCTCTATCTATAACCTCTATCTATAACCTCTATCTATAACCTCTATCTATAACCTCCATCCTCTATCTATAACCTCTATCCTTTATCTATAACCTCTATCTACAACCTCTATCTATAACCTCTATCCTCTATCTATAACCTCTATCTTCTATCTATAACCTCTTTCTACAACCTCTATTTTTAACCTCTATCTATAACCTCTATCCTCTATCTATAAACTATATCTATAACCTCTATCTTCTGGTCTATAACCTCTATCTACAACCTCTATCTATAACCTCTATCCTCTATCTATAACATCTATCTATAACCTCTATCTATAACCTCTATCCTCTGGTCTATAACCTCTATCTATAACCTCTATACTCTATCTATAACCTCTATCTACAACCTATATCTATAACCTCTATCCTCTATCTATAACCTCTATCTACAACCTCTATCTATAACCTCTATCTTCTATCTATAACCTCTATCTACAATCTCTATCTATAACCTCTATCTATAACCTCTATCTACAACCTCTATCTATAACCTCTATCTATAACCTCTAGCCTCTATCTATAACCTCTATCTATAACCTCTATCTTTAACCTCTATCCTCTATCTATAACCTCTATCTATAACCTCTATCCTCTATCTATAATCTCTATCTATAACCCCTATCCTCTATCTATAACCTCTATCCTCTATCTATAACCTCTATCCTCTATCTATAATCTCTATCTACAACCTCTATCTATAACCTCTATCTTCTATCTATAACCTCTATCTATAACCTTTACCCTCTATCAATAACCTCTATCCTTTATCTATAACCTCTATCTACAACCTCTATCCTCTATCTATAACCTATATCTTCTATCTATAAACTTTATCTATAACCTCTATCCTCTGGTCTATAACCTCTATCTATAACCTCTATCCTCTGATCTATAACCTCTATCCTCTGGTCTATAACCTCTAACTATAACCTCTATCCTCTATCTATAACCTCTATCCTCTGATCTATAACCTCTATCCTCTGGTCTATAACCTCTATCTATAACCTCTATCTATCTATAACCTCTATCTCTACAACTATATCTATAACCTCTATCCTCTATCTATAACCTCTATCCTCTATCTATAACCTCTATCTACAACCTCTATCTATAACCTATATCCTCTATCTATAATCTCTATCTACAACCTCTATCTATAACCTCTATCTTCTATCTATAACCTCTATCTATAACCTCTATCTATAACCTCTATCTATAACCTCCATCCTCTATCTATAACCTCTATCCTTTATCTATAACCTCTATCTACAACCTCTATCTATAACCTCTATCCTCTATCTATAACCTCTATCTTCTATCTATAACCTCTTTCTACAACCTCTATTTTTAACCTCTATCTATAACCTCTATCCTCTATCTATAAACTATATCTATAACCTCTATCTTCTGGTCTATAACCTCTATCTACAACCTCTATCTATAACCTCTATCCTCTATCTATAACATCTATCTATAACCTCTATCTATAACCTCTATCCTCTATCTATAACCTCTATCCTCTGGTCTATAACCTCTATCTATAACCTCTATCTACAACCTATATCTATAACCTCTATCCTCTATCTATAACCTCTATCTACAACCTCTATCTATAACCTCTATCTTCTATCTATAACCTCTATCTACAATCTCTATCTATAACCTCTATCTATAACCTCTATCTACAACCTCTATCTATAACCTCTATCTATATACTCTATCTATAACCTCTATCTATAACCTCTATCCTCTATCTATAACCTCTATCCTCTGATCTATAACCTCTATCCTCTGGTCTATAACCTCTATCTATAACCTCTATTCTCTATCTATAACCTCTATCATCTATCTATAACCTCTATCTACAACCTATATCTATAACCTCTATCCTCTATCTATAACCTATATCCTCTATCTATAATCTCTATCTACAACCTCTATCTATAACCTCTATCTTCTATCTATAACCTCTATCTATAACCTCTATCTATAACCTCTATCTATAACCTATATCTATAACCTCTATCCTCTATCTATAACCTCTATCCTCTATCTATAACCTCTATCTATCTATAACCTCTATCTTTAACCTCTATCCTCTATCTATAACCTCTATCTATAACCTCTATCCTCTATCTATAATCTCTATCTATAACCCCTATCCTCTATCTATAACCTCTATCCTCTATCTATAACCTCTATCCTCTATCTATAATCTCTATCTACAACCTCTATCTATAACCTCTATCTTCTATCTATAACCTCTATCTATAACCTTTATCCTCTATCAATAACCTCTATCCTTTATCTATAACCTCTATCTACAACCTCTATCTATAACCTCTATCCTCTATCTATAACCTCTATCTTCTATCTATAACCTCTATCTACAACCTCTATCTATAACCTCTATCCTCTATCTATAAACTCTATCTATAACCTCTATCCTCTATCTATAACCTCTATCCTCTATCTATAACCTCTATCTTCTGGTCTATAACCTCTATCTACAACCTCTATCTATAACCTCTATCTATAACCTCTATCTATAACCTCTATCCTCTATCTATAACCTCTATCCTCTATCTATAACCTCTCTCTGGTCTATAACCTCTGTCTACAACCTCTATCTATAACCTCTATCCTCTGGTCTATAACCTCTATCCTCTGGTCTATAACCTCTATCTATAACCTCTATCCTCTATCTATAACCTCTATCCTCTGATCTATAACCTCTATCCTCTGGTCTATAACCTCTATCTATAACCTCTATCCTCTGATCTATAACCTCTATCCTCTGGTCTATAACCTCTATCTATAACCTCTATTCTATAACCTCTATCCTCTATCTATAACCTCTATCCTCTATCTATAACCTCTATCTACAACCTCTATCTATAACCTCTATCCTCTATCTATAACCTCTATCTTCTATCTATAACCTCTATCTACAACCTATATCTATAACCTCTATCCTCTATCTATAACCTCTATCCTCTATCTATAACCTCTATCTACAACCTCTATCTATAACCTCTATCCTCTATCTATAACCTCTATCTTCTATCTATAACCTCTATCTACAACCTCTATCTATAACCTCTATCTATAACCTCTATCTATAACCTCTATCCTCTATCTATAACCTCTATCTATAACCTCTATCCTCTATCTATAACCTCTATCTATAACCTCTATCCTCTATCTATAACCTCTAACCTCTATCTATAACCTCTATCTTCTGGTCTATAACCTCTATCTACAACCTCTATCTATAACCTCTATCCTCTATCTATAACATCTATCTATAACCTCTATCTATAACCTCTATCCTCTATCTATAACCTCTATCTATAACCTCTATCCTCTATCTATAACCTCTATCTCTATCTTTAACCTCTATCCTCTGGTCTATAACCTCTATCTACAACCTCTATCTATAACCTCTATCCTCTATCTATAACCTCTATCTATAACCTCTATCCTCTATCTATAACCTCTCTCTGGTCTATAACCTCTGTCTACAACCTCTATCTATAACCTCTATCCTCTGGTCTATAACCTCTATCCTCTGGTCTATAACCTCTATCTATAACCTCTATCCTATATCTATAACCTCTATCATCTATCTATAACCTCTATCTACAACCTCTATCCTCTATCTATAACCTCTATCCTCTATCTATAACCTCTATCTACAACCTCTATCTAAAACCTCTATCCTCTATCTATAACCTCTATATTCTATCTATAACCTCTATCTATAACCTCTATCCTCTGATCTATAACCTCTATCCTCTGGTCTATAACCTCTATCTATAACCTCTATCCTCTATCTATAACCTCTATCCTCTGATCTATAACCTCTATCCTCTGGTCTATAACCTCTATCTATAACCTCTATTCTATATCTATAACCTCTATCATCTATCTATAACCTCTATCTACAACCTCTATCCTCTATCTATAACCTCTATCCTCTATCTATAACCTCTATCTACAACCTCTATCTAAAACCTCTATCCTCTATCTATAACCTCTATATTCTATCTATAACCTCTATCTATAACCTTTATCCTCTATCTATAACCTCTATCCTCTATCTATAACCTCTATCTATAACCTCTATCTATAACCTCTATCCTCTATCTATAACCTCTATCTATAACCTCTATCCTCTATCTATAAACTCTATCTATAACCTCTATCCTCTATCTATAACCTCTATCCTCTATCTATAACCTCTATCTTCTGGTCTATAACCTCTATCTACAACCTCTATCTATAACCTCTATCCTCTATCTATAACCTCTCTCTGGTCTATAACCTCTGTCTACAACCTCTATCTATAACCTCTATCCTCTGGTCTATAACCTCTATCCTCTATCTATAACCTCTATCCTCTGATCTATAACCTCTATCCTCTGGTCTATAACCTCTATCTATAACCTCTATTCTATATCTATAACCTCTATCATCTATCTATAACCTCTATCTACAACCTCTATCCTCTATCTATAACCTCTATCCTCTATCTATAACCTCTATCTACAACCTCTATCTAAAACCTCTATCCTCTATCTATAACCTCTATATTCTATCTATAACCTCTATCTATAACCTTTATCCTCTATCTATAACCTCTATCCTTTATCTATAACCTCTATCTATAACCTCTATCCTCTATCTATAAACTCTATCTATAACCTCTATCCTCTATCTATAACCTCTATCCTCTATCTATAACCTCTATCTTCTGGTCTATAACCTCTATCTACAACCTCTATCTATAACCTCTATCCTCTATCTATAACCTCTATCCTCTATCTATAACCTCTATCTATAACCTCTATCTATAACCTCTATCCTCTATCTATAACCTCTATCTATAACCTCTATCCTCTATCTATAACCTCTATCTACAACCTCTATCCTCTATCTATAACCTCTATCCTCTATCTATAACCTCTATCTACAACCTCTATCTAAAACCTCTATCCTCTATCTATAACCTCTATATTCTATCTATAACCTCTATCTATAACCTCTATCCTCTGATCTATAACCTCTATCCTCTGGTCTATAACCTCTATCTATAACCTCTATCCTCTATCTATAACCTCTATCCTCTGATCTATAACCTCTATCCTCTGGTCTATAACCTCTATCTATAACCTCTATTCTATATCTATAACCTCTATCATCTATCTATAACCTCTATCTACAACCTCTATCCTCTATCTATAACCTCTATCCTCTATCTATAACCTCTATCTACAACCTCTATCTAAAACCTCTATCCTCTATCTATAACCTCTATATTCTATCTATAACCTCTATCTATAACCTTTATCCTCTATCTATAACCTCTATCCTTTATCTATAACCTCTATCTATAACCTCTATCTATAACCTCTATCCTCTATCTATAACCTCTATCTATAACCTCTATCCTCTATCTATAAACTCTATCTATAACCTCTATCCTCTATCTATAACCTCTATCCTCTATCTATAACCTCTATCTTCTGGTCTATAACCTCTATCTACAACCTCTATCTATAACCTCTATCCTCTATCTATAACCTCTATCCTCTATCTATAACCTCTATCTATAACCTCTATCTATAACCTCTATCCTCTATCTATAACCTCTATCTATAACCTCTATCCTCTATCTATAACCTCTCTCTGGTCTATAACCTCTGTCTACAACCTCTATCTATAACCTCTATCCTCTATCTATAACCTCTATCTTCTGGTCTATAACCTCTATCTACAACCTCTATCTATAACCTCTATCCTCTATCTATAACCTCTATCTATAACCTCTATCTATAACCTCTATCCTCTATCTATAACCTCTATCTATAACCTCTATACTCTATCTATAACCTCTATCCTCTGGTCTATAACCTCTATCTATAACCTCTATCTATAACCTCTATACTCTATCTATAAACTCTATCCTCTGGTCTATAACCTCTATCCTCTGGCCTATAACCTCTATCTATAACCTCTATCCTCATGTCTATAACCTCTATCCTCTGGTCTATATCCTCTATCTATAACCTCTATCCTCTATCTATAACCTCTATCCTCTATCTATAACCTCTATCTACAACCTCTATCTATAACCTCTATCCTCTATCTATAACCTCTATATTCTATCTATAACCTCTATCTACAACCTCTATCTATAACCTCTATCTATAACCTCTATCCTCTATCTATAACCTCTATCTTTAACCTCTATCCTCTATCTATAACCTCTATCCTCTATCTATAACCTCTATCTTCTGGTCTATAACCTCTATCTACAACCTCTATCTATAACCTCTATCCTCTATCTATAACCTCTATCTATAACCTCTATCCATAACCTCTATCCTGTATCTATAACCTCTATCCTCTGGTCTATAACCTCTATCTACAACCTCTATCTATAACATCGATCTATAACCTCTATCTATAACCTCTATCCTCTATCTATAACCTCTATCTATAACCTCTATCCTCTATCTATAACCTCTATCTATAACCTCTATCCTCTATCTATAACCTCTATCCTCTGGTCTATAACCTCTATCTACAACCTATATCTATAACCTCTATCCTCTATCTATAACCTCTATCTACAACCTCTATCTATAACCTCTATCTTCTATCTATAACCTCTATCTACAATCTCTATCTATAACCTCTATCTATAACCTCTATCTACAACCTCTATCTATAACCTCTATCTATAACCTCTATCCTCTGATCTATAACCTCTATCTACAACCTCTATCTATAACCTCTATACTCTATCTATAACCTCTATCCTCTGGTCTATAAACTCTATCCTCTGGTCTATAACCTCTATCCTCTGGTCTATAACCTCTATCTATAACCTCTATCCCCTGGCCTATAACCTCTATCTATAACCTCTATCCTCATGTCTATAACCTCTATCCTCTGGTCTATATCCTCTATCTATTACCTCTATCCTCTGGTCTATAACCTCTATCCTCTATCTATAACCTCTATCCTCTATCTATAACCTCTATCTACAACCTCTATCTATAACCTCTATCCTCTATCTATAACCTCTATCTATAACCTCTATCTATAACCTCTATCCTCTATCTATAACCTCTATCTTTAACCTCTATCCTCTATCTATAACCTCTATCTATAACCTCTATCCTCTATCTATAACCTCTATCTTCTGGTCTATAACCTCTATCTACAACCTCTATCTATAACCTCTATCCTCTATCTATAACCTCTATCTATAACCTCTATCCTCTATCTATAACCTCTATCTATAACCTCTATCCTCTATCTATAACCTCTATCCTCTGGTCTATAACCTCTATCTACAACCTCTATCTATAACATCGATCTATAACCTCTATCTATAACCTCTATCCTCTATCTATAACCTCTATCTATAACCTCTATCCTCTATCTATAACCTCTATCTATAACCTCTATCCTCTATCTATAACCTCTATCCTCTGGTCTATAACCTCTATCTACAACCTCTATCTATAACCTCTATCCTCTGGGCTATAACCTCTATCTATAACCTCTATACTTTATCTATAACCTCTATCTACAACCTATATCTATAACCTCTATCCTCTATCTATAACCTCTATCTACAACCTCTATCTATAACCTCTATCTTCTATCTATAACCTCTATCTACAATCTCTATCTATAACCTCTATCTATAACCTCTATCTACAACCTCTATCTATAACCTCTATCTATAACCTCTATCCTCTATCTATAACCTCTATCCTCTGATCTATAACCTCTATCCTCTGATCTATAACCTCTATCCTCTGGTCTATAACCTCTATCTATAACCTCTATTCTCTATCTATAACCTCTATCATCTATCTATAACCTCTATCTACAACCTATATCTATAACCTCTATCCTCTATCTATAACCTATATCCTCTATCTATAATCTCTATCTACAACCTCTATCTATAACCTCTATCCTCTATCTATAACCTCTATCCTCTGGTCTATAACCTCTATCCTCTGGTCTATAACCTCTATCCTCTGATCTATAACCTCTATCCTCTGGTCTATAACCTCTATCTATAACCTCTATCATCTATCTATAACCTCTATCTACAACCTATATCTATAACCTCTATCCTTTATCTATAACCTCTATCCTCTATAACCTCTATCTACAACCTCTATCTATAACCTATATCCTCTATCTATAATCTCTATCTACAACCTCTATCTATAACCTCTATCTTCTATCTATAACCTCTATCTATAACCTCTATCTATAACCTCTATCTATAACCTCCATCCTCTATCTATAACCTCTATCCTTTATCTATAACCTCTATCTACAACCTCTATCTATAACCTCTATCCTCTATCTATAACATCTATCTTCTATCTATAACCTCTTTCTACAACCTCTATTTTTAACCTCTATCTATAACCTCTATCCTCTATCTATAAACTATATCTATAACCTCTATCTTCTGGTCTATAACCTCTATCTACAACCTCTATCTATAACCTCTATCCTCTATCTATAACATCTATCTATAACCTCTATCTATAACCTCTATCCTCTATATATAACCTCTATCTATAACCTCTATCCTCTATCTATAACCTCTATCTATAACCTCTATCCTCTATCTATAACCTCTATCCTCTGGTCTATAACCTCTATCTATAACCTCTATACTCTATCTATAACCTCTATCTACAACCTATATCTATAACCTCTATCCTCTATCTATAACCTCTATCTACAACCTCTATCTATAACCTCTATCTTCTATCTATAACTTCTATCTACAATCTCTATCTATAACCTCTATCTATAACCTCTATCTACAACCTCTATCTATAACCTCTATCTATATACTCTATCTATAACCTCTATCTATAACCTCTATCCTCTATCTATAACCTCTATCCTCTGATCTATACCCTCTATCCTCTGATCTATAACCTCTATCCTCTGGTCTATAACCTCTATCTATAACCTCTATTCTCTATCTATAACCTCTATCATCTATCTATAACCTCTATCTACAACCTATATCTATAACCTCTATCCTCTATCTATAACCTATATCCTCTATCTATAATCTCTATCTACAACCTCTATCTATAACCTCTATCTTCTATCTATAACCTCTATCTACAACCTCTATCTATAACCTCTATCTATAACCTCTATCTATAACCTCTATCCTCTATTTATAACCTCTATCTATAACCTCTATCCTCTATCTATAACCTCTATCTATAACCTCTATCCTCTATCTATAACCTCTAGCAACTATCTATAACCTCTATCTATAACCTCTATCTTTAACCTCTATCCTCTATCTACAACCTCTATCTATAACCTCTATCTATAACCTCTATCCTCTATCTATAATCTCTATCTATAACCCCTATCCTCTATCTATAATCTCTATCTACAACCTCTATCTATAACCTCTATCTTCTATCTATAACCTCTATCTATAACCTTTATCCTCTATCTATAACCTCTATCCTTTATCTATAACCTCTATCTACAACCTCTATCTATAACCTCTATCCTCTATCTATAACCTCTATCTTCTATCTATAACCTCTATCTACAACCTCTATCTATAACCTCTATCTATAACCTCTATCTATAACCTCTATCCTCTATCTATAAACTCTATCTATAACCTCTATCCTCTATCTATAACCTCTATCCTCTATCTATAACCTCTATCTTCTGGTCTATAACCTCTATCTACAACCTCTATCTATAACCTCTATCCTCTATCTATAACCTCTATCCTCTATCTATAACCTCTATCTATAACCTCTATCCTCTATCTATAACCTCTCTCTGGTCTATAACCTCTGTCTACAACCTCTATCTATAACCTCTATCCTCTGGTCTATAACCTCTATCCTCTGGTCTATAACCTCTATCTATAACCTCTATCCTCTATCTATAACCTCTATCCTCTGATCTATAACCTCTATCCTCTGGTCTATAACCTCTATCTATAACCTCTATCCTCTATCTATAACCTCTATCCTCTGATCTATAACCTCTATCCTCTGGTCTATAACCTCTATCTATAACCTCTAATCTATATCTATAACCTCTATCCTCTATCTATAACCTCTATCTACCATCTCTATCTATAACCTCTATCCTCTATCTATAACCTCTATCTTCTATCTATAACCTCTATCTACAACCTCTATCTATAACCTCTATCTATAACCTCTATCTATAACCTCTATCCTCTATCTATAACCTCTATCTATAACCTCTATCCTCTATCTATAACCTCTATCTATAACCTCTATCCTCTATCTATAACCTCTATCTTCTGGTCTATAACCTCTATAAACCCGTTTTGACAGGAGGCCAGTGGATGTTCTCCTCCCACTCAGACAACTCCCAGACAGACCAAGATAAATTATCCCTGTGGTGTGTGTGTGTGTTAACTCTAGGGGTGTGTGTGTGTGTGTTAACTCTAGGGGTGTGTGTGTGTTAACTCTAGGGGTGTGTGTGTGTTAACTCTAGGAGTATGTGTGTGTTAACTCTAGGGGTGTGTGTGTGTTAACTCTAGGGGTGTGTGTGTGTGTTAACTCTAGGGGTGTGTGTGTGTTAACTGTAGGGGTGTGTGTGTGTGTTAACTCTAGGGTTGTGTGTGTGTTAACTCTAGGAGTGTGTGTGTGTTAACTCTAGGAGTGTGTGTGTGTTAACTCTAGGGGTGTGTGTGTGTGTTAACTCTAGGGGTGTGTGTGTTAACTCTAGGGGTGTGTGTGTGTTAACTCTAGGGGTGTGTGTGTTAACTCTAGGGGTGTGTGTGTTAACTCTAGGGGTGTGTGTGTGTTAACTCTAGGGGTGTGTGTGTGTTAACTCTAGGAGTGTGTGTGTGTTAACTCTAGGGGTGTGTGTGTGTTAACTCTAGGGGTGGGTGTGTTAGCTCTAGGGGTTTTGACAGGTGTGTTAACTCTAGTGTGTTAACTCTAGGGGTGTGTGTGTTAACTCTAGGGTGTGTGTGTGTTAACTCTAGGGGTGTGTGTGTGTTAACTCTAGGGGTGTGTGTGTTAACTCTAGGGGTGTGTGTGTTAACTCTAGGGGTGTGTGTGTGTTAACTCTAGGGGTGTGTGTGTGTTAACTCTAGGGGTGTGTGTGTTAACTCTAGGGGTGTGTGTGTGTTAACTCTAGGGGTGTGTGTGTGTTAACTCTAGGGGTGTGTGTGTGTTAACTCTAGGGGTGTGTGTGTGTTAACTCTAGGGGTGTGTTAACTCTAGGGGTGTGTGTGTGTTAACTCTAGGGGTGTGTGTGTGTTAACTCTAGGGGTGTGTGTGTTAACTCTAGGGGTGTGTGTGTGTGTTAGCTCTAGGGGTGTGTGTGTTAACTCTAGGGGTGTGTGTGTTAACTCTAGGGGTGTGTGTGTGTTAGCTCTAGGGGTGTGTGTGTGTTAACTCTAGGGGTGTGTGTGTTAACTCTAGGGGTGTGTGTGTTAACTCTAGGGGTGTGTGTGTGTGTGTTAGCTCTAGGGGTGTGTGTGTGTTAACTCTAGGGGTGTGTGTGTTAACTCTAGGGGTGTGTGTGTTAACTCTAGGGGTGTGTGTGTTAACTCTAGGGGTGTGTGTGTGTGTTAACTCTAGGGGTGTGTGTGTGTTAACTCTAGGGGTGTGTGTGTTAACTCTAGGGGTGTGTGTGTTAACTCTAGGGGTGTGTGTGTGTGTTAACTCTAGGGGTGTGTGTGTGTGTTAACTCTAGGGGTGTGTGTGTGTTAACTCTAGGGGTGTGTGTGTGTTAACTCTAGGGGTGTGTGTGTTAACTCTAGGGGTGTGTGTGTTAACTCTAGGGGTGTGTGTGTGTTAACTCTAGGGGTGTGTGTGTGTTAACTCTAGGGGTGTGTGTGTGTATGTTAACTCTAGGGGTGTGTGTGTGTTAACTCTAGGGGTGTGTGTGTGTTAACTCTAGGGGTGTGTGTGTGTTAGCTCTAGGGGTGTGTGTGTGTTAACTCTAGGGGTGTGTGTGTGTGTTAACTCTAGGGGTGTGTGTGTTAACTCTAGGGGTGTGTGTGTTAACTCTAGGGGTGTGTGTGTGTTAACTCTAGGGGTGTGTGTGTGTTAACTCTAGGGGTGTGTGTGTGTTAACTCTAGGGGTGTGTGTGTGTTAACTCTAGGGGTGTGTGTGTGTTAACTCTAGGGGTGTGTGTGTGTTAACTCTAGGGGTGTGTGTGTGTTAACTCTAGGGGTGTGTGTGTGTTAACTCTAGGGGTGTGTGTGTTAACTCTAGGGGTGTGTGTGTTAACTCTAGGGGTGTGTGTGTGTTAACTCTAGGGGTGTGTGTGTGTTAACTCTAGGGGTGTGTGTGTGTTAACTCTAGGGGTGTGTGTGTGTGTGTGTGTGGGGTGTGTGTGTGTGTTACTCTAGGGGTGTGTGTGTGTTAACTCTAGGGGGGGTGTGTGTGTGTAACTCTAGGGGTGTGTGTGTTAACTCTAGGGGTGTGTGTGTTAACTCTAGGGGTGTGTGTGTTAGCTCTAGGGGTGTGTGTGTGTTAACTCTAGGGGTGTGTGTGTGTTAACTCTAGGGGTGTGTGTGTTAACTCTAGGGGTGTGTGTGTGTTAACTCTAGGGGTGTGTGTGTGTTAACTCTAGGGGTGTGTGTGTGTTAACTCTAGGGGTGTGTGTGTTAACTCTAGGGGTGTGTGTGTTAACTCTAGGGGTGTGTGTGTGTTAACTCTAGGGGTGTGTGTGTGTAACTCTAGGGGTGTGTGTGTGTCTAGGGGTGTGTGTGTGTTAACTCTAGGGGTGTGTGTGTGTTAACTCTAGGGGTGTGTGTGTGTTAACTCTAGGGGTGTGTGTGTGTTAACTCTAGGGGTGTGTGTGTGTTAACTCTAGGGGTGTGTGTGTTAACTCTAGGGGTGTGTGTGTGTGTTAACTCTAGGGGTGTGTGTGTGTTAATTCTAGGGGTGTGTGTGTTAACTCTAGGGGTGTGTGTGTTAACTCTAGGGGTGTGTGTGTGTGTTAACTCTAGGGGTGTGTGTGTTAACTCTAGGGGTGTGTGTGTGTTAACTCTAGGGGTGTGTGTGTGTTAACTCTAGGGGTGTGTGTGTGTTAACTCTAGGGGTGTGTGTGTGTTAACTCTAGGGGTGTGTGTGTGTTAACTCTAGGGGTGTGTGTGTTAACTCTAGGGGTGTGTGTGTTAACTCTAGGGGTGTGTGTGTGTTAACTCTAGGGGTGTGTGTGTGTTAACTCTAGGGGTGTGTGTGTGTTAACTCTAGGGTGTGTGTGTGTGTGTGTGTTAACTCTAGGGGTGTGTGTGTTAACTCTAGGGGTGTGTGTGTTAACTCTAGGGGTGTGTGTGTGTTAACTCTAGGGGTGTGTGTGTTAACTCTAGGGGTGTGTGTGTTAACTCTAGGGGTGTGTGTGTGTAACTCTAGGGGTGTGTGTGTGTTAACTCTAGGGGTGTGTGTGTGTTAACTCTAGGGGTGTGTGTGTTAACTCTAGGGGTGTGTGTGTGTTAACTCTAGGGGTGTGTGTGTGTTAACTCTAGGGGTGTGTGTGTTAACTCTAGGGTGGTGTGTGTTAACTCTAGGGGTGTGTGTGTGTTAACTCTAGGGGTGTGTGTGTGTTAACTCTAGGGGTGTGTGTGTGTTAACTCTAGGGGTGTGTGTGTGTAACTCTAGGGGTGTGTGTGTGTTTAACTCTAGGGGTGTGTGTGTGTTAACTCTAGGGGTGTGTGTGTGTTAACTCTAGGGGTGTGTGTGTGTGTAGGGGTGTTGTGTGTTAACTCTAGGGGTGTGTGTGTGTGTTCTCTAGGGGTGTGTGTGTGTTAACTCTAGGGGTGTGTGTGTGTTAACTCTAGGGGTGTGTGTGTTTAACTCTAGGGGTGTGTGTGTGTTAACTCTAGGGGTGTGTGTGTAACTCTAGGGGTGTGTGTGTGTTGTGTGTGTTAACTCTAGGGGTGTGTGTGTGTTAACTCTAGGGGTGTGTGTGTTAACTCTAGGGGTGTGTGTGTTAACTCTAGGGGTGTGTGTGTGTGTAGCTCTAGGGGTGTGTGTGTGGGGTGTGTGTGTTAACTCTAGGGGTGTGTGTGTGTTAACTCTAGGGGTGTGTGTGTTAACTCTAGGGGTGTGTGTGTTAACTCTAGGGGTGTGTGTGTGTTAGCTCTAGGGGTGTGTGTGTGTTAACTCTAGGGGTGTGTGTGTGTTAACTCTAGGGGTGTGTGTGTGTTAACTCTAGGAGTGTGTGTGTGTTAACTCTAGGGGTGGGTGTGTTAGCTCTAGGGGTGTGTGTGTTAACTCTAGGGGTGTGTGTGTGTTAACTCTAGGGGTGTGTGTGTGTTAACTCTAGGAGTGTGTGTGTGTTAACTCTAGGGGTGTGTGTGTGTTAGCTCTAGGGGTGTGTGTGTTAACTCTAGGGGTGTGTGTGTTAACTCTAGGGGTGTGTGTGTGTTAGCTCTAGGGGTGTGTGTGTGTTAACTCTAGGGGTGTGTGTGTTAACTCTAGGGGTGTGTGTGTTACTCTAGGGGTGTGTGTGTTAACTCTAGGGGTGTGTGTTAACTCTAGGGGTGTGTGTGTTAACTCTAGGGGTGTGTGTGTGTGTAACTCTAGGGGTGTGTGTGTGTGTAACTCTAGGGGTGTGTGTGTGTTAACTCTAGGGGTGGGTGTGTTAGCTCTAGGGGTGTGTGTGTTAACTCTAGGGGTGTGTGTGTGTTAACTCTAGGGGTGTGTGTGTAACTCTCTAGGGGTGTGTGTGTTTAACTCTAGGGGTGTGTGTGTGTGTGTAACTCTAGGGGTGTGTGTGTGTTAACTCTAGGGGTGTGTGTGTGTGTAACTCTAGGGGTGTGTGTGTGTTAACTCTAGGGGTGTGTGTGTGTAACTCTAGGGGTGTGTGTGTGTAACTCTAGGGGTGTGTGTGTGTTAACTCTAGGGGTGTGTGTGTGTTAACTCTAGGGGTGTGTGTGTGTTAACTCTAGGGTGTGTGTGTGTTAACTCTAGGGGTGTGTGTGTTAACTCTAGGGGTGTGTGTGTGTTAACTCTAGGGGTGTGTGTGTGTTGTGTAACTCTAGGGGTGTGTGTGTGTGTGTGTTAACTCTAGGGGTGTGTGTGTGTTAACTCTAGGGGTGTGTGTGTTAACTCTAGGGGTGTGGGGTGTGTGTTAGCTCTAGGGGTGTGTGTGTTAACTCTAGGGGTGTGTGTGTTAACTCTAGGGGTGTGTGTGTGTTAACTCTAGGGGTGTGTGTGTTAACTCTAGGGGTGTGTGTGTGTTAACTCTAGGGGTGTGTGTGTGTTAACTCTAGGGGTGTGTGTGTTAACTCTAGGGGTGTGTGTGTTAACTCTAGGGGTGTGTGTGTGTTAACTCTAGGGGTGTGTGTGTGTTAACTCTAGGGGTGTGTGTGTTAACTCTAGGGGTGTGTGTGTTAACTCTAGGGGTGTGTGTGTTAACTCTAGGGGTGTGTGTGTGTTTAACTCTAGGGGTGTGTGTGTGTAGCTCTAGGGGTGTGTGTGCTCTAGGGGTGTGTGTGTGTGTGTTAACTCTAGGGGTGTGTGTGTGTTAATTCTAGGGGTGTGTGTGTTAACTCTAGGGGTGTGTGTGTTAACTCTAGGGGTGTGTGTGTGTGTTAACTCTAGGGGTGTGTGTGTGTGTGTTAACTCTAGGGGTGTGTGTGTGTTAACTCTAGGGGTGTGTGTGTTAACTCTAGGGTGGTGTGTGTTAACTCTAGGGGTGTGTGTGTTAACTCTAGGGGTGTGTGTGTGTTAACTCTAGGGGTGTGTGTGTGTTAACTCTAGGAGTGTGTGTGTGTTAACTCTAGGGGTGGGTGTGTTAGCTCTAGGGGTGTGTGTGTTAACTCTAGGGGTGTGTCTAGGGGTGTGTGTGTGTTAACTCTAGGGGTGTGTGTGTGTTAACTCTAGGGGTGTGTGTGTGTTAACTCTAGGGGTGTGTGTGTGTTCTCTAGGGGTGTGTGTGTGTTAACTCTAGGGGTGTGTGTGTAACTCTAGGGGTGTGTGTGTGTAACTCTAGGGGTGTGTGTGTTAACTCTAGGGGTGTGTGTGTGTTAACTCTAGGGGTGTGTGTGTGTTAACTCTAGGGGTGTGTGTGTGTAACTCTAGGGGTGTGTGTGTTAACTCTAGGGGGTGTGTGTTAACTCTAGGGGTGTGTGTGTTAACTCTAGGGGTGTGTGTGTGTAACTCTAGGGGTGTGTGTGTGTTAACTCTAGGGTGTGTGTGTGTTAACTCTAGGGGTGTGTGTGTGTTAACTCTAGGGGTGTGTGTGTTAACTCTAGGGGTGTGTGTGTTAACTCTAGGGGTGTGTGTGTTAACTCTAGGGGTGTGTGTGTTAACTCTAGGGGTGTGTGTGTTAACTCTAGGGGTGTGTGTGTGTTAACTCTAGGGTGTGTGTGTGTTAACTCTAGGGGTGTGTGTGTGTTAACTCTAGGGGTGTGTGTGTTAACTCTAGGGGTGTGTGTGTGTTAACTCTAGGGGTGTGTGTGTGTTAGCTCTAGGGGTGTGTGTGTGTTAACTCTAGGGGTGTGTGTGTCTAGGGGTGTTAACTCTAGGGGTGTGTGTGTGTTAACTCTAGGGGTGTGTGTGTGTGTTAACTCTAGGGGTGTGTGTGTGGGGTGTGTGTGTGTAACTCTAGGGGTGTGTGTGTTAACTCTAGGGGTGTGTGTGTGTTAACTCTAGGGGTGTGTGTGTGTAACTCTAGGGGTGTGTGTGTGTTAACTCTAGGGGTGTGTGTGTTAACTCTAGGGGTGTGTGTGTGTTAACTCTAGGGGTGTGTGTGTGTGTGTGTTAACTCTAGGGGTGTGTGTGTGTTAACTCTAGGGGTGTGTGTGTGTTAACTCTAGGGGTGTGTGTGTGTTAACTCTAGGGGTGTGTGTGTTAACTCTAGGGGTGTGTGTGTGTTAGCTCTAGGGGTGTGTGTGTGTTAACTCTAGGGGTGTGTGTGTGTTAACTCTAGGGGTGTGTGTGTTAACTCTAGGGGTGTGTGTGTTAACTCTAGGGGTGTGTGTGTTAACTCTAGGGGTGTGTGTGTGTTAACTCTAGGGGTGTGTGTGTTAACTCTAGGGGTGTGTGTGGGTGTGTGTGTGTAACTCTAGGGGTGTGTGTGTTAACTCTAGGGGTGTGTGTGTGTGTAACTCTAGGGGTGTGTGTGTTAGCTCTAGGGGTGTGTGTGTGTAACTCTAGGGGTGTGTGTGTGTTAACTCTAGGGGTGTGTGTGTGTTAACTCTAGGGGTGTGTGTGTTAACTCTAGGGGTGTGTGTGTTAACTCTAGGGGTGTGTGTGTGTTAACTCTAGGGGTGGGGTGTTAACTCTAGGGGTGTGTGTGTAACTCTAGGGGTGTGTGTGTGTTAACTCTAGGGGTGTGTGTGTGTTAACTCTAGGGGTGTGTGTGTTAACTCTAGGGGTGTGTGTGTTAACTCTAGGGGTGTGTGTGTGTTAACTCTAGGGGTGTGTGTGTGCTCTAGGGGTGTGTGTGTTAACTCTAGGGGTGTGTGTGTGTTAACTCTAGGGGTGTGTGTGTTAACTCTAGGGGTGTGTGTGTGTGTTAACTCTAGGGGTGTGTGTGTGGGGTGTGTTAACTCTAGGGGTGTGTGTGTGTTAACTCTAGGGGTGTGTGTGTGTAACTCTAGGGGTGTGTGTGTGTTAACTCTAGGGGTGTGTGTGTGTGTGTGTTAACTCTAGGGGTGTGTGTGTTAACTCTAGGGGTGTGTGTGTTAACTCTAGGGGTGTGTGTGTGTTAACTCTAGGGGTGTGTGTGTGTGTTAACTCTAGGGGTGTGTGTGTGTTAACTCTAGGGGTGTGTGTGTGTAACTCTAGGGGTGTGTGTGTGTGTTAACTCTAGGGTGTGTGTGTGTTAACTCTAGGGGTGTGTGTGTTAACTCTAGGGTGTGTGTGTGTTAACTCTAGGGGTGTGTGTTAACTCTAGGGGTGTGTGTGTGTAACTCTAGGGTGTGTGTGTGTGTGTAACTCTAGGGGTGTGTGGGGGGGTGTGTGTGTGTAACTCTAGGGGTGTGTGTGTTAACTCTAGGGGTGTGTGTGTTAACTCTAGGGGTGTGTGTGTTAACTCTAGGGGTGTGTGTGTGCTCTAGGGGTGTGTGTGTGTCTAGGGGTGTGTGTCTAGGGGTGTGTGTGTGTTAACTCTAGGGGGTGTGTGTGTGTTAACTCTAGGGGTGTGTGTGTTAACTCTAGGGGTGTGTGTGTGTTAACTCTAGGGGGTGTGTGTGTTAACTCTAGGGGTGTGTGTGTAACTCTAGGGGTGTGTGTGTTAACTCTAGGGGTGTGTGTGTTAACTCTAGGGGTGTGTGTGTGTTAACTCTAGGGGTGTGTGTGTGTTAACTCTAGGGGTGTGTGTTAACTCTAGGGGTGTGTGTGTGTAACTCTAGGGGTGTGTGTGTTAACTCTAGGGGTGTGTGTGTGTTAACTCTAGGGGTGTGTGTGTGTTAACTCTAGGGGTGTGTGTGTGTTAACTCTAGGGGTGTGTGTGTGTCTAGTGTGTGTGTTAACTCTAGGGGTGTGTGTGTGTTAACTCTAGGGGTGTGTGTGTGTAACTCTAGGGGTGTGTGTGTGTGTAACTCTAGGGGTGTGTGTGTGTTAGTGGGGTGTGTGTGTGTTAACTCTAGGGGTGTGTGTGTTAACTCTAGGGGTGTGTGTGTGTTAACTCTAGGGGTGTGTGTGTGTTAACTCTAGGGGTGTGTGTGTGTGTTAACTCTAGGGGTGTGTGTGTTAACTCTAGGGGTGTGTGTGTGCTCTATCATCTTAACTCTAGGGGTGTGTGTGTGTTAACTCTAGGGGGTGTGTGTGTGTTAACTCTAGGGGTGTGTGTGTGTGTGTGTTAACTCTAGGGGTGTGTGTGTGTTAACTCTAGGGGTGTGTGTGTGTAACTCTAGGGGTGTGTGTGTCTAGTGTGTGTTAACTCTAGGGGTGTGTGTGTGTTAACTCTAGGGGTGTGTGTGTGTTAACTCTAGGGGTGTGTGTGTGTGTGTGTTAACTCTAGGGGTGTGTGTGTTAACTCTAGGGGTGTGTGTGTGTTAACTCTAGGGGTGTGTGTGTTAACTCTAGGGGTGTGTGTGTGTGTGTGTAACTCTAGGGGTGTGTGTGTTAACTCTAGGGGTGTGTGTGTGTGTTAACTCTAGGGGTGTGTGTGTTAACTCTAGGGGTGTGTGTGTGTTAGCTCTAGGGGTGTGTGTGTTAACTCTAGGGGTGTGTGTGTGTTAACTCTAGGGGTGTGTGTGTGTTAACTCTAGGGGTGTGTGTGTGTGTAACTCTAGGGGTGTGTGTGTGTTAACTCTAGGGGTGTGTGTGTTAACTCTAGGGGTGTGTGTGTGTTAGCTCTAGGGGTGTGTGTGTGTTAACTCTAGGGGTGTGTGTGTTAACTCTAGGGGTGTGTGTGTGTTAACTCTAGGGGTGTGTGTGTGTTAACTCTAGGGGTGTGTGTGTGTTAACTCTAGGGGTGTGTGTGTTAACTCTAGGGGTGTGTGTGTTAACTCTAGGGGTGTGTGTGTGTTAACTCTAGGGGTGTGTGTGTGTTAACTCTAGGGGTGTGTGTGTTAACTCTAGGGGTGTGTGTGTGTTAACTCTAGGGGTGTGTGTGTGTAACTCTAGGGGTGTGTGTGTGTAACTCTAGGGGTGTGTGTGTGTTAACTCTAGGGGTGTGTGTGTGTTAACTCTAGGGGTGTGTGTGTGTAACTCTAGGGGTGTGTGTGTTAACTCTAGGGGTGTGTGTGTGTTAACTCTAGGGGTGTGTGTGTGTGCTCTAGGGGTGTGTGTGTTAACTCTAGGGGTGTGTGTGTGTTACTCTAGGGGTGTGTGTGTGTGTGTGTTAACTCTAGGGGTGTGTGTGTGTTAACTCTAGGGGTGTGTGTGTGTGTGTGTTAACTCTAGGGGTGTGTGTGTGTTAACTCTAGGGGTGTGTGTGTGTGTGTGTGTGTTAACTCTAGGGGTGTGTGTGTTAACTCTAGGGGTGTGTGTGTGTTAACTCTAGGGGTGTGTGTGTGTTAACTCTAGGGGTGTGTGTGTGTAACTCTAGGGGTGTGTGTGTGTTAACTCTAGGGGTGTGTGTGTGTAACTCTAGGGGTGTGTGTGTGTTAACTCTAGGGGTGTGTGTGTTAACTCTAGGGGGTGTGTGTGTTAACTCTAGGGGTGTGTGTGTGTAACTCTAGGGGTGTGTGTGTGTTAACTCTAGGGGGTGTGTGTGTGTGTGTGTGTGTGTAACTCTAGGGGTGTGTGTGTGTTAACTCTAGGGGTGTGTGTGTGTTAGCTCTAGGGGTGTGTGTGTGTTAACTCTAGGGGTGTGTGTGTTAACTCTAGGGGTGTGTGTGTGTAACTCTAGGGGTGTGTGTGTGTTAACTCTAGGGGTGTGTGTGTGTTAACTAGGGGTGTGTGTGTGTTAGCTCTAGGGGTGTGTGTGTGTTAACTCTAGGGGTGTGTGTGTGTTAACTCTAGGGGTGTGTGTGTTAACTCTAGGGGTGTGTGTGTGTAACTCTAGGGGTGTGTGTGTTAACTCTAGGGGTGTGTGTGTGTTAACTCTAGGGGTGTGTGTGTGTTAACTCTAGGGTGTGTGTGTGTGTTAACTCTAGGGGTGTGTGTGTGTAACTCTAGGGGTGTGTGTGTTAACTCTAGGGGTGTGTGTGTGTTAACTCTAGGGGTGTGTGTGTTAACTCTAGGGGTGTGTGTGTTAACTCTAGGGGTGTGTGTGTGTTAACTCTAGGGGTGTGTGTGTTAACTCTAGGGGTGTGTGTGTGTTAGGGGTGTGTGTGTGTTAACTCTAGGGGTGTGTGTGTTAACTCTAGGGGTGTGTGTGTGGGGTGTGTGTGTGTGTTGCTCTAGGGGTGTGTGTGTGTTAACTCTAGGGGTGTGTGTGTTAACTCTAGGGGTGTGTGTGTTAACTCTAGGGGTGTGTGTGTTAACTCTAGGGGTGTGTGTGTGTGCTCTAGGGGGTGTGTGTTAACTCTAGGGGTGTGTGTGTGTCTAGGGGTGTGTGTGTTAACTCTAGGGGTGTGTGTGTGTTAACTCTAGGGGTGTGGGGTGTGTGTGTTAACTCTAGGGGTGTGTGTGTTAACTCTAGGGGTGTGTGTGTTAACTCTAGGGGTGTGTGTGTTAACTCTAGGGGTGTGTGTGTGTGTTAACTCTAGGGGTGTGTGTGTGTTAACTCTAGGGGTGTGTGTGTTAACTCTAGGGGTGTGTGTGTTACTCTAGGGGTGTGTGTGTTAACTCTAGGGGTGTGTGTGTTAACTCTAGGGGTGTGTGTGTGTTAACTCTAGGGGTGTGTGTGTGTGTTAACTCTAGGGGTGTGTGTGTGTGTTAACTCTAGGGGTGTGTGTGTGTTAACTCTAGGGGTGTGTGTGTGTTAACTCTAGGGGTGTGTGTGTGTGTGTGTAACTCTAGGGGTGTGTGTGTTAACTCTAACTCTAGGGGTGTGTGTGTGTTAACTCTAGGGGTGTGTGTGTGTTAACTCTAGGGGTGTGTGTGTGTTAACTCTAGGGGTGTGTGTGTTAACTCTAGGGGTGTGTGTGTGTGTTAACTCTAGGGGTGTGTGTGTTAACTCTAGGGGTGTGTGTGTGTTAACTCTAGGGGTGTGTGTGTTAACTCTAGGGGTGTGTGTGTTGGGGTGTGTGTGTGTTAGCTCTAGGGGTGTGTGTGTGTAACTCTAGGGGTGTGTGTGTGTTAACTCTAGGGGTGTGTGTGTGTAACTCTAGGGGTGTGTGTGTGTTAACTCTAGGGTGTGTGTGTGTTAACTCTAGGGGTGTGTGTGTTAACTCTAGGGGTGTGTGTGTTAACTCTAGGGGTGTGTGTGTGTTAACTCTAGGGGTGTGTGTGTGTTAACTCTAGGGGTGTGTGTGTGTTAACTCTAGGGGTGTGTGTGTGTTAACTCTAGGGGTGTGTGTGTGTAACTCTAGGGGTGTGTGTGTGTGTTAACTCTAGGGGTGTGTGTGTGTAGCTCTAGGGGTGTGTGTGTTAACTCTAGGGGTGTGTGTGTGTTAACTCTAGGGGTGTGTGTGTGTTAACTCTGAGGGGTGTGTGTGTGTTAGGGGGTGTGTGTGTGTGTGTGTTAACTCTAGGGGTGTGTGTGTGTTAACTCTAGGGTGTGTGTGTGTTAACTCTAGGGGTGTGTGTGTGGGGTGTGTGTGTCTAGGGGTGTGTGTGTTAACTCTAGGGGTGTGTGTGTTAACTCTAGGGGTGTGTGTGTGTTAACTCTAGGGGTGTGTGTGTGTTAACTCTAGGGGTGTGTCTAGGGTGTGTGTGTTAACTCTAGGGGTGTGTGTGTGTTAACTCTAGGGGTGTGTGTGTGTAACTCTAGGGGTGTCTAGGGGTGTGTGTGTTAACTCTAGGGGTGTGTGTGTGTGTAACTCTAGGGGTGTGTGTGTGTTAACTCTAGGGGTGTGTGTGTGGGGTGTGTGTGTGTTAACTCTAGGGGTGTGTGTGTGTCTAGGGGTGTGTGTGTAACTCTAGGGGTGTGTGTGTGTTAACTCTAGGGGTGGTGTGTGTGTGTCTAGGGGTGTGTGTGTGTACTCTAGGGGTGTGTGTGTGTTAACTCTAGGGGTGTGTGTGTGTTAACTCTAGGGGTGTGTGTGTGTGTGTTAACTCTAGGGGTGTGTGTGTGTTCTAGGGGTGTGTGTGTTAACTCTAGGGGTGTGTGTGTGTTAACTCTAGGGGTGTGTGTGTGTTAACTCTAGGGGTGTGTGTGTGTTAACTCTAGGGGTGTGTGTGTTAACTCTAGGGGTGTGTGTGTTAACTCTAGGGGTGTGTGTGTTAACTCTAGGGGTGTGTGTGTGTTAACTCTAGGGGTGTGTGTGTGTTAACTCTAGGGGTGTGTGTGTGTTAACTCTAGGGGTGTGTGTGTGTTAACTCTAGGGGTGTGTGTGTGTTAACTCTAGGGGTGTGTGTGTGGGGTGTGTGTGTGTAACTCTAGGGGTGTGTGTGTGTTAACTCTAGGGGTGTGTGTGTGTGTAACTCTAGGGGTGTGTGTGTGTTAACTCTAGGGGTGTGTGTGTGTTAACTCTAGGGGTGTGTGTGTAACTCTAACTCTAGGGGTGTGTGTGTGTTAACTCTAGGGGTGTGTGTGTGTGTTAACTCTAGGGGTGTGTGTGTGTTAACTCTAGGGGTGTGTGTGTGTAACTCTAGGGGTGTGTGTGTGTTAACTCTAGGGGTGTGTGTGTGTTAACTCTAGGGGTGTGTGTGTGTGTTAACTCTAGGGGTGTGTGTGTTAACTCTAGGGGTGTGTGTGTTAACTCTAGGGGTGTGTGTGTGTTAACTCTAGGGGTGTGTGTGTGTTAACTCTAGGGGTGTGTGTGTGTACTCTAGGGGTGTGTGTGTTAACTCTAGGGGTGTGTGTGTTAACTCTAGGGGTGTGTGTGTGTAACTCTAGGGGTGTGTGTGTTAACTCTAGGGGTGTGTGTGTGTTAACTCTAGGGGTGTGTGTGTGTAACTCTAGGGGTGTGTGTGTGTTAACTCTAGGGGTGTGTGTGTGTGTGTTAACTCTAGGGGGGTGTGTGTGTGTTAACTCTAGGGGTGTGTGTGTGTTAACTCTAGGGGTGTGTGTGTGTTAACTCTAGGGGTGTGTGTGTGTTAACTCTAGGGGTGTGTGTGTGTTAACTCTAGGGGTGTGTGTGTTAACTCTAGGGGTGTGTGTGTGTGTTAACTCTAGGGGTGTGTGTGTGTTAACTCTAGGGGTGTGTGTGTGTTAACTCTAGGGGTGTGTGTGTTAACTCTAGGGGTGTGTGTGTTAGCTCTAGGGGTGTGTGTTAACTCTAGGGGTGTGTGTGTGTTAACTCTAGGGGTGTGTGTGTGTTAACTCTAGGGGTGTGTGTGTTAACTCTAGGGGTGTGTGTGTAACTCTAGGGGTGTGTGTGTTAACTCTAGGGGTGTGTGTGTGTAACTCTAGGGGTGTGTGTGTGTTAACTCTAGGGGTGTGTGTGTGTTAACTCTAGGGGTGTGTGTGTTAACTCTAGGGGTGTGTGTGTTAACTCTAGGGGTGTGTGTGTGTTAACTCTAGGGGTGTGTGTGTGTTAACTCTAGGGGTGTGTGTGTTAACTCTAGGGGGGTGTGTGTGTTAGCTCTAGGGGTGTGTGTGTTAACTCTAGGGGTGTGTGTGTTAACTCTAGGGGTGTGTGTGTTAACTCTAGGGGTGTGTGTGTGTTAACTCTAGGGGTGTGTGTGTGTTAACTCTAGGGGTGTGTGTGTGTTAACTCTAGGGGTGTGTGTCTAGGGGTGTGTGTGTTTAACTCTAGGGGTGTGTGTGTGTTAACTCTAGGGGTGTGTGTGTGTGTTAACTCTAGGGGTGTGTGTGTTAACTCTAGGGGTGTGTGTGTTAACTCTAGGGGTGTGTGTGTTAACTCTAGGGGTGTGTGTGTGTTAACTCTAGGGGTGTGTGTGTGTTAACTCTAGGGGTGTGTGTGTGTTAACTCTAGGGGTGTGTGTGTGTTAACTCTAGGGGTGTGTGTGTGTGTTAACTCTAGGGGGGGTGTGTGTGTGTGTGTTAACTCTAGGGGTGTGTGTGTGTTAACTCTAGGGGTGTGTGTGTGTTAACTCTAGGGGTGTGGTGTGTAGTCTAACTCTAGGGGTGTGTGTTAACTCTAGGGTGTGTGTGTTAACTCTAGGGGGTGTGTGTGTGTTAACTCTAGGGGTGTGTGTGTTAACTCTAGGGGTGTGTGTGTAACTGTGTGGGTGTGTGTGTGTTAACTCTAGGGTGTGTGTGTGTTAACTCTAGGGGTGTGTGTGTTAACTCTAGGGGTGTGTGTGTGTTACTCTAGGGGTGTGTGTGTGTTAACTCTAGGGGTGTGTGTGTGTTAACTCTAGGGGTGTGTGTGTGTCTAACTCTGGGGTGTGTGTGTGTAACTCTAGGGGTGTGTGTGTGTAACTCTAGGGGTGTGTGTGTTAACTCTAGGGGTGTGTGTGTGTTAACTCTAGGGGTGTGTGTGTGTTAACTCTAGGGGTGTGTGTGTTAACTCTAGGGGTGTGTGTGTTAACTCTAGGGGTGTGTGTGTGTTAACTCTAGGGGTGTGTGTGTTAACTCTAGGGGTGTGTGTGTGTTAACTCTAGGGGTGTGTGTGTGTTAACTCTAGGGGTGTGTGTGTGTTAACTCTAGGGGTGTGTGTGTGTTAACTCTAGGGGTGGGTGTGTTAGCTCTAGGGGTGTGTGTGTTAACTCTAGGGGTGTGTGTGTTAACTCTAGGGTGTGTGTGTGTTAACTCTAGGGGTGTGTGTGTGTTAACTCTAGGGGTGTGTGTGTTAACTCTAGGGGTGTGTGTGTGTTAACTCTAGGGGTGTGTGTGTGTTAACTCTAGGGGTGTGTGTGTGTTGTGCTCTAGGGGTGTGTGTGTGTTAACTCTAGGGGTGTGTGTGTGTTAACTCTAGGGGTGTGTGTGTGTGTTAACTCTAGGGGTGTGTGTGTGTGTTAACTCTAGGGGTGTGTGTGTTAACTCTAGGGGTGTGTGTGTGTTAACTCTAGGGGTGTGTGTGTGTTAACTCTAGGGGTGTGTGTGTGTTAACTCTAGGGGTGTGTGTGTGTGTGTGTTAACTCTAGGGGTGTGTGTGTGTTAACTCTAGGGGTGTGTGTGTTAACTCTAGGGGTGTGTGTGTTAACTCTAGGGGTGTGTGTGTGTTAACTCTAGGGGTGTGTGTGTGTTAACTCTAGGGGTGTGTGTGTGTGTTAACTCTAGGGGTGTGTGTGTTAACTCTAGGGGTGTGTGTGTGTTAACTCTAGGGGTGTGTGTGTTAACTCTAGGGGTGTGTGTGTGTTAGCTCTAGGGGTGTGTGTGTGTTAACTCTAGGGGTGTGTGTGTGTGTTAACTCTAGGGGTGTGTGTGTGTAACTCTAGGGGTGTGTGTGTGTAACTCTAGGGGTGTGTGTGTTAACTCTAGGGGTGTGTGTGTGTTAACTCTAGGGGTGTGTGTGTGTTAACTCTAGGGGTGTGTGTGTGTTCTACTCTAGCTCTAGGGGTGTGTGTGTGTCTAGGGGTGTGTGTGTGTTAACTCTAGGGGTGTGTGTGTGTTAACTCTAGGGGTGTGTGTGTTAACTCTAGGGGTGTGTGTGTTAACTCTAGGGGTGTGTGTGTGTTAGCTCTAGGGGTGTGTGTGTTAACTCTAGGGGTGTGTGTGTGTTAACTCTAGGGGTGTGTGTGTGTTAACTCTAGGGGTGTGTGTGTGTTAACTCTAGGAGTGTGTGTGTGTTAACTCTAGGGGTGTGTGTGTGTTAGCTCTAGGGGTGTGTGTGTGTTAACTCTAGGGGTGTGTGTGTGGGGGTGTGTGTTAACTCTAGGGGTGTGTGTGTGTTAACTCTAGGGGTGTGTGTGTTAACTCTAGGGGTGTGTGTGTGTTAACTCTAGGGGTGTGTGTGTGTTAGCTCTAGGGGTGTGTGTGTGTTAACTCTAGGGGTGTGTGTGTGTTAACTCTAGGGGTGTGTGTGTGTTAACTCTAGGGGTGTGTGTGTTAACTCTAGGGGTGTGTGTGTGTTAACTCTAGGGGTGTGTGTGTTAACTCTAGGGGTGTGTGTGTCTAGGGGTGTGTGTTAACTCTAGGGGTGTGTGTGTGTTAACTCTAGGGGTGTGTGTGTGTGTAACTCTAGGGGTGTGTGTGTGTAAGTGTGTGTGTGTTAACTCTAGGGGTGTGTGTGTGTGTTAACTCTAGGGGTGTGTGTGTTAACTCTAGGGGTGTGTGTGTGTCTAACTCTAGGGGTGTGTGTGTGTTAGCTCCACTCTAGGGGTGTGTGTGTGTTAACTCTAGGGGTGTGTGTGTTAACTCTAGGGGTGTGTGTGTGTTAACTCTAGGGGTGTGTGTGTGTAACTCTAGGGGTGTGTGTGTGCTCTAGGGGTGTGTGTGTTAACTCTAGGGGTGTGTGTGTTAACTCTAGGGGTGTGTGTGTTAACTCTAGGGGTGTGTAACTCTAGGGGTGTGTGTGTGTAACTCTAGGGGTGTGTGTGTGTCTTAAAGGTGTGTGTGTGTTAACTCTAGGGTGTGTGTGTGTTAACTCTAGGGGTGTGTGTGTAAACTCTAGGGGTGTGTGTGTGTTAACTCTAGGGGTGTGTGTGTGTTAACTCTAGGGGTGTGTGTGTGTAACTCTAGGGGTGTGTGTGTGTTAACTCTAGGGGTGTGTGTGTGTTAACTCTAGGGGTGTGTGTGTGTTAACTCTAGGGGTGTGTGTGTTAACTCTAGGGGTGTGTGTGTGTTAACTCTAGGGGTGTGTGTGTGTAGCTCTAGGTGTGTGTGTCTAGGGGTATGTGTGTGTTACTCTAGGGGTGTGTGTGTTAACTCTAGGGGTGTGTGTGTGTTAACTCTAGGGGTGTGTGTGTGTTAACTCTAGGGGTGTGTGTGTGTTAACTCTAGGGGTGTGTGTGTTAACTCTAGGGGTGTCTGTGTGTTAACTCTAGGGGTGTGTGTGTGTGTAACTCTAGGGGTGTGTGTGTGTTAACTCTAGGGGTGTGTGTGTTAACTCTAGGGGTGTGTGTGTTAACTCTAGGGGTGTGTGTGTGTTAACTCTAGGGGTGTGTGTGTGTTAACTCTAGGGGGTGTGTGTGTTAACTCTAGGGGTGTGTGTGTGTTAACTCTAGGGGGTGTGTGTGTTAACTCTAGGGGTGTGTGTGTGTAACTCTAGGGGTAGGGTGTGTGTGTGTGTTAACTCTAGGGGTGTGTGTGTGTTAACTCTAGGGGTGTGTGTGTGTTAACTCTAGGGGTGTGTGTGTAACTCTAGGGGTGTGTGTGTGTTAACTCTAGGGGTGTGTGTGTGTTAACTCTAGGGGTGTGTGTGTGTGTTAACTCTAGGGGTGTCTAAAGATATGAGGTGTGTGTGTTAACTCTAGGGGTGTGTGTGTTAACTCTAGGGTGTGTGTGTGTTAACTCTAGGGGTGTGTGTGTGTTCTAACTCTAGGGGTGTGTTAACTGTGTTAACTCTAGGGGTGTGTGTGTTAACTCTAGGGGTGTGTGTGTGTTAACTCTAGGGGTGTGTGTGTGTTAACTCTAGGGGTGTGTGTGTGTTAACTCTAGGGGTGTGTGTGTTAACTCTAGGGGTGTGTGTGTTAACTCTAGGGGTGTGTGTGTTAACTCTAGGGGTGTGTGTGTGTTAACTCTAGGGTGTGTGTGTGTAACTCTAGGGGTGTGTGTGTGTTAACTCTAGGGGTGTGTGTGTGTTAACTCTAGGGGTGTGTGTGTTAGCTCTAGGGGTGTGTGTGTGTTAACTCTAGGGGTGTGTGTGTGTCTAGGGTGTGTGTGTGTGTTAACTCTAGGGGTGTGTGTGTGTTAACTCTAGGGGTGTGTGTGTGTGTCTAGGGGTGTGTGTGTTAACTCTAGGGGTCTAACCCTGTGTGTTAACTCTAGTGTGTGTGTTAACTCTAGGGGTGTGTGTGTGTTAACTCTAGGGGTGTGTGTGTGTTAGCTCTAGGGGTGTGTGTGTCTAGGGGTGTGTGTGTTAACTCTAGGGGTGTGTGTGTGTTAACTCTAGGGGTGTGTGTGTGTAACTCTAGGTGTGTGTGTTAACTCTAGGGTGTGTGTGTGTTAACTCTAGGGGTGTGTGTGTGTTAACTCTAGGGGTGTGTGTGTTAACTCTAGGGGTGTGTGTGTGTGTAACTCTAGGGGTGTGTGTGTGTTAACTCTAGGGGTGTGTGTGTGTAACTCTAGGGGTGTGTGTGTCTAGGGGGTGTGTTAACTCTAGGGGTGTGTGTGTTAACTCTAGGGGTGTGTGTGTTAACTCTAGGGGTGTGTGTGTGTTAACTCTAGGGGTGTGTGTGTGTGTAACTCTAGGGGTGTGTGTGTTAACTCTAGGGGTGTGTGTGTGCTCTAGGGGTGTGTGTGTTAACTCTAGGGGTGTGTGTGTTAACTCTAGGGGTGTGTGTGTTAACTCTAGGGGTGTGTGTGTTAACTCTAGGGGTGTGTGTGTGTTAACTCTAGGGGTGTGTGTGTGTTAAACTCTAGGGGTGTGTGTGTTAACTCTAGGGGTGTGTGTGTGTTACTCTAGGGGTGTGTGTGTGTTAACTCTAGGGGTGTGTTAACTCTAGGGGTGTGTGTCTAGGGGTTAACTCTAGGGGTGTGTGTGTTAACTCTAGGGGTGTGTGTGTGTAACTCTAGGGGTGTGTGTGTGTTAACTCTAGGGGTGTGTGTGTGTTAACTCTAGGGGTGTGTGTGTGTGTAACTCTAGGGGTGTGTGTGTTAACTCTAGGGGTGTGTGTGTTAACTCTA